>NC_085879.1:25339277-25374277 GCF_034702125.1 Engraulis encrasicolus
GCCCCCCTCCCCACCCCATAGCTCTGCCCTTGAGGTGTACCCACAGTCAGCTGACTGGGTGAATGAAACACCACTTAACCACCACCACCATCACCACTACCACACCCTACAGCGCAGGGCAAAGCTGTCCTTCAAGTCGGTCCAGGTTGATGGATAACATCAGCGCTCCACTGCTTCCCCATGTCCTGTACTGTCAAAATGGCCTACTGTACCTGTCAAGCTCAGCTACAAATCGCTCCTGGGTCAGGGGAGAGTGTCGGGGATATGCAGGCGCTTTCATACTTCGTATAATACAAATCAAACGTTATTGTCAAAGATATCTGCTTACGGGACTACAATTTTAATATATTTCTGTGTGGATGAGGAGGGGTGAGATTTTGAGGAAGGGCAATAATTCATTGATTGATATGATTTAATATACTGATTTAAGACAAAGCAGGTCATTTAGCCAGAACACTTTGCCATACAGTATGTCAATCACTGTTCACTCCCTACCCAAGGCTTTGTCCATGCAGGCAGGTGGCTAGAGGTAGCTTATTTCCACAAAGCAGCCCCTTTTTTAAATATATATTTTTGTTTTTTTCCCCCTTTACTTGACAGGACAGTGAAGGTAATGACAAGAAGCAAGTAGGGAAAGAGAGAGATGGGGTAGGGTCGGCAAAGCACCCAAGCTGGGAATCGTACCCGGGTCGGCCGCATATTTGCTTATTTTATTTATTTATTTTTACCTTTATTTAACCAGGGAACAAAATCTCATTGAGATAGAATTCTCTTTTTCAAGTGAGCCCTGGCCAAGGCGGCAGCACACATTACATTGTTACAGACAGGACACAGACAAAACAGATAAAATTAAAATGGATGTAGAGATAAAATTACGCAATAAAACAATAAAAATAATCAACATAAAACAAGATTAGAACGAGATTACAAGATTAAAAGCAAGTGCAGACAGATTTGAAAGTGTCATTAAGATATGATTTAAACTCAACTACAGACATAAAAACAGCAAGCTTAAGTGATTTCTGAATCTCATTCCAAGCAGTTGAGGCACCATGAGTAAAAGCAGTTTTACCAAATTCTGTTTTCATCATGGGCATAGCATAGCATAACATTCAGCATAACAAACGAGTGCCCTACCATTTGAACAAAAAGCTGCCCATTTTGAAAGAACACCCTGCCATACCCTTCCTATTTCACAGCAGTCCATATCACAAGTGAGATATAGGCTAATCTGGAGACCCGACCGCCAACTGAATTTCTCATAGGCGAGGTGTGGTTTACTTGCCAACAACGTTTATTGGCAGCATACATAACCCATAGCCAATTAGCTTTCACTACTGGAGCATTATGTGCCATCATCTCTCCACCCCTCCCCACTCTTGTAATAGGTTCGTTCAAGACGGCGTTTTTTTGGCCAGGCAGCCAATTTGCTAGGCAGCGAGCAGGCTCACTGTGTCCGCGTGAAGGATCCTGGTTAGAATTTCCGTTCACGACGCAGCATAAGGGAGTGACCTCTGCGCCACAGTCATGTCACGTGGCGTTAAACCATTGCGGGAACAAAAGTTGCTTAGCAGCCGCGCAGTACCATAAGAGCAAGTGCTCCTCCATGCCGTCGGTAATCTGCGGTGATTGGCATTCATCAATCTGACGTGAATTGCAGGTGTAGCCCACATGCTTGTGAGGCAGTTCACTCGCTGCTCCAAGTAGGAAGCAGCGTTTTTTATGTCTTGGGAAATCACGTTATAAAAAACTGTCCAACTTGTTTGCCAAGCATTCAACTCCACCTTTATTAGACTAAGCAGATCTCGTGTTGATCAAGCATTTTTATGCTTGGTTGCGTCCGTGCCTATTGACTCCCTATGTCAGGCTAGTGGCACTTTGGGACACGCTTCCATGCTGTCTTTCAGATCGGAACGATTGTGCTGCAAAGCCTTCGAAGTCTTGGTATTAGATTGGACATTGTATTGGTAGTTACTGCAAATAACAATATCTTTAAAACGGGAAACATTTGGGTGGCAAGGCTTTGTGAGAAGATAAAAGGGGGTGTAATGAAGAACATTTGCAGTCCAAACTCTTTTTCATTAGAAAATATGGAGTTACGACGATTACGATTTGACTTAATTGTCAGTTTTCACTGAAATTCGTACTTTCCTTACTGCACTTTGCCTTTGTAGGGCAGGACTGCTCTCTCATTCCAGGACACGGTCCAGCAGACAGTCCAGCTGGCCAGTTCACTTCGCGCCACTTATACCAGGCCCGCTGGTATTTGGACTGGAGAAAGGAAAGAACACATTTCTGCTTTGGCATAGTGAGGCTTGCATTGCAACCAGTAAGTCACTGATTATTTCCACATGGGCTCTGGGCAGGTGACCACATAGCTATCTTACAAAGCAAACTTTGGGTACAAAAATAACATTAAAAAGTAAGGTTTTTTTTTCATCTGTGAAGATAAGGATTTTGGATTTGGCTATGGAGAAACAGGGAAATTGTGTGAATATTGGATTTGTATTATAGTCATTTTAAGGGTTTATTTGATTTAGACCAGCCAGTTTTAAATCATTGTTTTGTTTCTAAGATGATGTATGGGGTTAGCAGTGTTACGGTGCATTGCAGAGAGTTGGCACTTTCATCCAAAGCAACTTCCAACTGAGGAATACCTCCTTGCTTTCTAAATGTAAACCTCTTGTTACTCTCTGCATAAAGCAGGTATAGAGTTCTGCATCAAGCGCTGAGTTGGCACATAGAGGAGTTGCATCAGCTGTAAAACAACATCCAAATCTAAACCAGTGAGCAACGTCAAATGTGAATTCTTCTGGTGCAACAGAGATATACTGCACATAGGGAGGGAAAGTAATCTCATCGCCCCCTGCTGGCAACGTTCCAACCCCCTGCAACAAATGAATGTTTTTTTTCTTTGAAAAATTACATCTCGGCCCTGACGACGAAGTAGAAGTAGTGGCAGTCATATTATGGGCACGTTGGCCCGTTTTATCGAACCAGGTGGTAAAATGTTCGGGTTTTCACTGATCTGAGCTGATTTTAATATTCTTTAAAAAGCTAATATAGAACTACACTGACTGGCATGTGTGGCTTGTTTACTCCATGTAATTAGCATAGCCAAATTAGCATAGCCAAACATGAGCCAGAGAGGTGGTTACTCGTCACCACAGAAGCCATCATATCTACTAGAGAATTTAAAACCATACCAAAATGATCGTGTGTATATATGTGTAATAAGAAGACAATGTGGAACTCATAGGATTACAAGAATGTGAAGATATGCGAAGAACTTGCGTTCGTTCGCGTTCATTTGTTTCTCTGTGTTGTCAACGAGGCGCGAAGCACAGCATGCTGGGAGCTGTAGTCCGTTTCCGACCAGATTGGCACAATTTCTATTTTTCTTAAAAGGGCAAAAAATGACTTGAGATTTTCACAGGTAGTAGTTCATGCTATTGTGTACGCTGAAAAATGTGTCTGGTGTTATAGTTCCAAGTCATATCTTTGTGGGATTTTTTTAAAAAACTTGTCTATGGGAGTTTCAATAGGATCACCCTGGTGTTTGGAACGTAACCGCTAGGATCGCTGTTTTCCACTTTCCCTCCCATTGTGGATGCATGAAAGGGTTGCAAGGACTGTAGCCTGGCCCACTGACAGAGGGGGCAAAGGGGTCAGTTGTACCAGCCCCAGAGAAAAGGAGGGGCCCAGAATTTGGTACCCCAACACACTGTATGTTTGCATTGAGAAGGGGGCCTTTCCAGATGGTTTTGTCCTGGGCCCAGCAAAAGCTGCCAGCGGCCCTGACTGTATAGCATTATGTTGAAAAGGATGGCTGGTGTTCAGGAGCTTCTTGAATAATGAACGCAGAGAGACCGTGGCGGTCCTACAATGAGTTGCGCCCCAGGACACGCCCCCTCCAATAGCAATGTTATTACTACAACATTGTGGAAACAGTGTAGAAGTAACACTTCTCGTGATGACATCGCAAGATGTCATTGACGACAGAAGTTTTTCAATATCTCGCAAAAGCGCAATTCAAAGGTCATTTTCTCATTTGCAATCAGGATGTTGAATAGGGAAAAGTCTCCTAAATGTTGTCAGCGGGAAACTTTATTGTTTCCTTCACAGAGGCGGGGCGTCAGCAAAGCGTGAGACCACGAGCACAGGTCGAGAACGAGAGTTTGGATGATGGAAAGAACCCAGCGTCTTTTGCAAAAGAAAGTGACATTGCCAAAAAACATTCATCTGAGTAGCCTTTATCAGTGTTTCCAAGCAATCCACCAAAAAACGGCAGCAGCAGCCAAATGTGTCTCAGGCAGGGATTTAAGAATGCTGTGCATCACTGCATCATGCCAACTAAGCATCACTGAGAGACTCCTCCATTACACAAGACAATTCATCGGGAGTTCCCTCTCACTGCTATCACACTATCACAGTAGTTCTCAGCCTTTTTTGAACAAACACCCCTTTGACCTCATCTTAAGCATCCCAACGCCCCCTTGACCTAATCATAAGCCTCCCAACGCCCCCTTGACCTCATTATAAGCCTACCAAGCGCCCCCCACCCCCAGTATTAAAAAATAAAATACCAATTCCACCCAATGGCAACTAAGCACCTCCCCCTCTCAGCTTTATCCTTCTCAACGCCCTCGAAGGGCTCTCCCTGGGGTGCTAGAGCCCCCATTTGAGAAAAACTACACTATGTAAATGAGGTTCAGGAGAGCATGTTGAAGACCAGTAGAACAAGACTAGTTCTTGATCATTGTGAGTACTCAAAATCATCATAGGGCCTATAACTATCGAGACTGCTGAAATTAGTTCTATCAGTTGCTGAATGACGTTAAGCATTTATGCATTCCTAAAATGGTTTCACTCGCTTTACAGGACCATTGGGTGTGTGAGAGTGATTATCATTACATTAGAAACACAGTCAACTCATTCATTCTGTTTTATACAATTAGTATGGTATGGAGGACCGATTTGGACAAATGAAAACACAAAGCAGACCCACTGACAGGGATTGGGGTGGGGTGGGGGGGGCAACGAACGCAACCTGCAGAACTGTATGTATTGAGGAGGGGTTAGAGTTCTATAAAGTGGAAGAAGAAGTACTCTTACATATGTAATTGTAAATACAACACTATATGATATTACAAAGTTGAAACCATGTAATATCATATTGCTAGTGTTTTGATGACATATGTTACAGTACTTTTACACCCCTTCATACAACTCTGGAAGGGGGGGGGGGTGTCTTTCAGCTTTTCAGATTTTGCCCTGGGCCCAAATAAAGCTGTCAGCAGCCCTGATTTCAAGTGTGATGTTTCTTTGACAGGAGGGTTTTAGAGAACATATGACATGGCCTTAGTCTTTGTGTAGAGTAAATATTGGATGTGCTGAGTGTAACTCCCCCTCAGCCTATTATCAAACTGAATAATTCATGTCAATACGCAATAAAGCTCATTTGTTTTTATTGCTTGACGATGAAGTGTTGCAATTTAATTGTTGACATTGTGATGAAACGTGAATGGCTTTATTGTGTGAAGAATTACTTGTGCAATGTGGCTTTGTTTGGCTGGCTGTGTGTGTGTGTGTGTGTGTGTGTGTGTGTGTGTGTGTGTGTGTGTGTGTGTGTGTGTGTGTGTGTGTGTGTGTGTGTGTGTGTGTGTGTGTGTGTGTGTGTGTGTGTGTGTGTGTGTGTGTGTGTGTGTGTCCATGATTGTGTGAGTGTCCGTGTGTATGCGTGAGCCACACGTGCATTCATACATGTGTGCATTTGTGTGTGTGCATGCGTTTTTTTTGTGTGTGTGAGCACATCTGTGTGTCTGAGCATATAACTAACCAACATGGTGATGGTGTGTAAGAAGAACTGGCTCACCTTGAAACTACTAAAAATATTACACAGTGCACCTTTAAAAGCGCTAGCTCACCTTGGATGACTGTTAAAGACAACCATCAAGCTGTTTATGGCGCCCCCTCCTCCCTACAACACTATCTAAACTGGACTCATTACACCACGTTTACAGCCTAAACAGCCCAAGTACCCTTCAGAAAGTCACAGGAGACCCCAGAAGACCTTGACCGTGCAGAGAGGTAAAGAGCTGAGAGAGACAGTGAGAGAGAGAGAGAGAGAGAGAGAGAGAGAGAGAGAGAGAGAGAGAGAGAGAGAGAGAGAGAGGAGAGAGAGAGAGAGAGAGAGAGAGAGAGAGAGAGAGAGAGAGAGAGAGAGCTGCCACAGTAAGAGCCAGGGCTGGACTGGGATCGAAAAAAAGTGCAGGCATTTTTGGCATAGACCAGCACCCTCACACAACCCCCTGCTATAATTAAACATACTGCACTACGGTCATACAGTACTAGTAAATATAAGTTCATTGTTTAGCGTATATTCATGAAAAGATCAAATTTGGCAGTAGACAGCAGTTTCAATGAGCAGCATAGTTGCAATACACTCTGGCCACCACCTTACACAGTGCACCTAATACCAAAATATACCAATGGACCACCCTGTCAAAATGAAGGGCAGATCTCTAAGGAAACAAACAAATAATACAAAAAAAACTAGAAGCACTCAGAGAGTGCAGACGTCCGCCAAGGAAGCTGTTTGATAGAACATTTGACTATGTTACACCCAAAGTCTTTCTGCCTTCTTTCTGTGGAGTTCCCGCAATTCAATTTCTGGTCACTAGGGGCGTCTAGATGTATAGGCCAACAATTGGGAAGAATCTTTAAAAAGGTCCTGCATCGGTTCGTGATCTGTATCACCACCAGAATTTAATCACTTGTTCACTGGGTTATTACCAACAACTCCACAAAATTTTGTCCAAATCTGTTGACTTGTTTTTGAGTTATCCTGATGACAGAATATTTTAAAAAGTCCTGGTTCCGGTTCGTGATCCGGATCACCACCAGAATTTAATCACTTGCTCCTTGGGTCATCATCAAGAACTCCACAAAGTTTCGTCCAAATCCGTTGATTAGTTCTTGAGTTATGCTGCTGACAAACAGACAAACAGACAGACAAACCAACGCTATCGAAAACATTACCTCCTTGGCGGAGGTAACAACAGGATCAGCCCCTGAGGACTGTCGGCCCACTGGGCCAAATGCCCTGTATGCCACATTACAGCCCAGCTTGGGGCCGCTAGGGGGGGAAAAGTGGTACAGATTCTAAGGGCCCAAGCACTGATAAGGGCCCTTAAGGGGGCCCAAGCACTGAGAGGGGCCCTTAAGGGGGCCCAAAATTCGAATCTTCATGGGGCCCAGCATTTCTGGCAGCGCCCCTGCAGCCCAGTACAGCCCCAACAAGAGCCCCAATTCCAGTTACTTTGCTTCACTGTGGCCCAGTGTCGTTAAACGCAGCATGCCAGAATTTACAATGCAAGAAGGCAAGAATGAACAGAGATAGAAGAACGCCCTGGGGAGAAATGCGGAGTATGTGATAAGAAGACACACAGGACTTGTGACGACAGGGCCGAGCACAGAAGAGGAACATAAATACAAAACAGAAAAATACACACATTCATAACCTACATGTAACTTGCTTATGCATGTGTGTGCATGCAGGCTGGACAGGTATTCTGTCATACAGGGCATTTCCCAATGGACCAACAGCCAAGAGATAGCCAATGCTTTTTGTTTATTTGTCCATTTCATTGTTTTTCCTTAGACACTGGCCCACAATTTATATGGGGCGGCCCATTGTTGCATATTTCATAGTGGACTGAGCCAGTCATTATTATATGGTGGGAGCTTGACTAATGTCAAAAAACCCCGGGCTGGTTTTCCTATGGGGTTTTTACTGCTGAAATGCAGGTGTTCAGAGACGCTTATCGGCATGGTGTAGTATTCTGCACCAGAGGCAGATGGCTTTTTGTTAACCTTTAAAGTTGTGCAGTCAAATCAAGCCAAACAGCCCCTCCTCACATTCTAGTGTTTCTTTAGGGAGTGGCACTGGAGATTGTTGTCAGGAGAACAACAATACTATACATGGGCCTCTCATTGCAGTGCTATTCTAAAACACTTCTGACAAGTTTTTTTCTTCTTCTTTATAGCAAAGAGAAAGGGAGTGGTATATTTAAAGTGTCTATGATTTCTCCTCAGCATTTTTCTTTTGAACAAATGCTCCCTTCACCTCATCATAAGCCTCCCAACAGCCTCCCATATAATAAACCTTCCAACTTTTCTCTCGATTTCTCCTAGACTTTTTTTTACTTTGTAGCAAAGAGAAAGGGAGTGGCGCATTTCAATTGTCCTCCCACACTTCTGTTTGTTTCGCTAATTCAGTGACGACTTTCTGGATATAAATTACCTCAGGATATAACATATGCACTCTCTCCTTATACTGTATACTGACTCCACCCGTTCTCACACCTCCCACTCCCTGCCTTTGATATCACTACTTCAAGCATGTGCTATTTACGAGGCGTTCACAGAATCCGTGACCCACATCAATGCTTTGCCTGATGTCTCTCTGTCTCTGTCTCTGTCTCTGTCTCTGTCTCTGTCTCGGCCTCCCTCTCTCTCTCTCTCTCTCTCTCTCTCTCTCTCTCTCTCTCTCTCTCTCTCTCTCTCTCTCTCTCTCTCTCTCTCTCTCTCTCTGGTCTGGTGTGCTGTAAGTGGAGCTGAACAAAGTTCCACTGAGAGTCTCTTAAACTTCTCCAGCGTCTCTTTAAATGAGCTACTGCAGTATATACTCCCCTCCCCCCCCCCCCCCCCAAATAACCCCACCTCACCCCCTAAATCCCCCCGACCCAGCGCCCTCACTGGTTGTTCCAGTGTGGTGCACTTGTCACCATGTCATCTCCATGCTTCACTGGCACAGATAGAGGGTGTGTGTTGTGTGTGTGAGAGAGAGAGAGAGAGAGAGAGAGAGAGAGAGAGAGAGAGAGAGAGAGAGAGAGAGAGAGAGAGAGAGAGAGAGAGAGAGAGTGAGAAAGAGACAGAGAGAGTGAGAGAGAGAGAGAGAGAGAGTCCGTCAGTCAGCGTCTCCTGCCATCACCCTGTAATTTATCCTAATAAGACGACAAAAACGTGCCAATCACCAGACTTCCTCCTATTCTCTCTCTCTCTCTCTCTCTCTCTCTCTCTCTCTCTCTCTCTCTCTCTCTCTCTCTCTCTCTCTCTCACCCCCCCCCACCCCCCACCCCTCCATTATATTTTTATCACGAGTGGTGGGAGGGAGTGCGAGTGTCGTAGTTTCCTGATGGCTGGCGACAAAAACAACATGCGGTAATGGCATTACAGAGCTGACAAGTCAGATCAGGCATCTCTGAAGGCTATAGAGTTGCAGACAGCAGCGATGTGCCAGAAACAGTTGTGTCAACCAGTTATACACACACACACAAACTCACAAACGCAGGCATGGACATGCACACACACACACACACACACACACACATACATACACACACACACACACACACACACACACACACACACACATGCGCAGTCACAAACACACACACACACACACACACGCATGGGCGTGCACACACACACACACACACACACACGCGCACGCATGCACACACACACACACACACACATACACACACAATCACACGCGCACACACACACGTCACACACACACACACACACACACACACACACACACACACACACACACACACACACACACACACACACACACACACACACACACACACACACACACACACACACACACACACACACACACACACACAGCTAAGGAAAAAGGAAGCTCTGGGGCTTTAGCTGACAAAACATCTGTGACAGACATGATGTCAGATTTGTGAAACATAGATGATTCTTTTGCAAATCTCAAATGCAGAGAGAGAGAGAGAGAGAGAGAGAGCGCAAGAGAGAGAGAGCACAAGAGAGAGAGAGAGAGAGAGAGAGAGAGAACCGAGTATTGTAATTCATCATGCAGTAGCCTATGTATTCTAAATGCATGCTTGAGTGTGAACAGCACGTTGATGAATAAATGACTATCTGCTACTTTAACTCGTCTGAGTAGTCTGACATATGATTCTTTTTTGCAAATTCTGACCTTAAACACCAGGTCTTTTCCCTCCTGTATCTTGCTGAAACTCTTGCTGAACACCTCGAAAAAAAAAATCTGTATCATATTTCATTCATGCAGTCCTAATTCAGCTTGTTAATATTTCATTTTTTGAAGTGGAGATACAAAATCCAAAAAGTTTTTTTTCTGCTTGTCAGCAGCTCTTCCATCACTGGAAAGACTGGATAAAACATCACTGCACCTAATCAGTAGGCCTTTTATATTCGTTCCCACATACTTCTCTTGACTCAATATACTCAAGTCCAAACAAAATAGAGTGTATTGTGTGCTATGTAAGCACCGGGTGAGGGGAAAAATTGGACATTTGTGGCTGCCTACAATGGTTGTGCACATGGCCGCTGACAACTTTGGTCGGCCCTGGGACAAGTCACCTGCAAGGACCCCCTAGTCAATGCATATATAAATAAGAACCCAATTCTGCTCCCCCCTCCCTGTGGCTTAGATAAGTGATCCTTTTAACCCACCACGGTCGGCTTCCCTGCACAGGGTGGAAGAATTGAAAGTCTGTTGCAGCCTATGGGCTATGCACAATACCTCAGCTGTAAGTCTCTGTGGGACCGTTGGTGGGTTTGGATGCTATCCATTCCCATATGCTAAAGAGTGATGTGCACTTCTGCTGGCCTGGCCCGCCCGCACAAACATCTTCCTGTGATTGTGAGTCTAAATGCATCTGTCTGTGTGTGTGTGTGTGTGTGTGTGTGTGTGTGTGTGTGTGTGTGTGTGTGTGTGTGTGTGTGTGTGTGCGTGCGTGCGTGCGTGCGTGCGTGCGTGCGTGCGTGCGTGTGTGTGTGCGCGTGTGAGAGAGGCAGGGGACAGTGTGTGTATAGAGAGGGTGGAGAGAGAGAGACGGGGGGGAGCATTGTAATTCTATCAGCATATTCTAAATGCATGCTTGAGTGTGAATGGCAGCTTGGTGAATAAAAGGTCAAACTGCTTTAACAGGTCTGAGAGGTCTGAGTGGTCTGACTGCCTTTATCTCCTCGACTCTGACCTTCACCCCTCATGCATTAGTGCAGGGGTGGGGAACCTGTGTATCCAGGACCATTTACGGCCCTTGAAGCTGTCTTATCCGGCCCCCGATATCATTGCAATGTTCTGCAGTTTCACATGAAATAGGGCATGTTTTGTAAAGGATAGAGTGTAGAGGAAAGTGCGCACATCCAGCAAAAAAGCATGGGCCAAATCAAAAAACTGTCACATGTAGGAGCGGGAAAGGATCTGCACACTGTTTGCAAAAGACCTAATTTATTAGGAGCAACGTTTCGATCACAGATCGAATCTATAGATCGAAACGTTGCTCCTAATCAATTAAGTCTTTTGCAAGCAGTGTGCAGATCCCTTCCCGCTCCTACATGTTTTGTAAAGGAAGCTTAGAAATTACATTGGCAATATACTATTTTCAGGGGACCTAGTGAAGGTGGACTCTATTGTTAAGGTGGCCAGCTTCAATATAGGCCTAAAGTGCAGGGGGAAATCCTGGTTTGTGTTCATAGTACGGCGCTTGGAGGACTTTATAAGCCCTCGGAGGAATTTGAAGTGGCCCATTAAACTATATTCCTAGACCTAGAGAACCTAGAGGACCTAGAGAAGGAGGGGTCTGTTGTAAAGGTGGCTGCATTCAATAATAGCCTAAAGTGCAGGGGGAAATCCTGGTTTGTGTTCATAGTACGGCCCTTGGAGGACTTTATACAATTTGAATTGGCCTTTTAATGAAAATGGTTCCCCACCCCTGATTTAGGTCCTAGGGAAGAGGTACTCAATCTTTGGCCAGCTCTCCCAAACTCATCGCTACTGAGGGCCAGGGAAGCCGACAGGAGGGGACAAAGGGGTCAGTTGTCCCTGGCCCAGAGAATGGGGGGTGCCCAGAATTGGATTCTCATTACCATATAAAACAAATGTTTGAGGCACTCTTTACTTACAATACAAAAGGATTTTTGATGAACACCCTTTTTTTTTGCTTAACTTTGACTAGTGACCCAGTAAAGCAATTGAAGAGCTTTGTTGCAAAATGCACATATCCATTTTGGGAAATGGACATTTTTGTATGGGGAATTCCCTCGTATTGCATTGCAAAATGCATAATGCATTTTATATAGGTTAAAAAAGTATGTTTTTGAATGGCAAGAATTCACACATAGATGACAGGACGTCATTTCCAATAATAAAATGCAAAAGTAAAAAATGGTGGATACGTGGTTTTGCAACGAAACATTTCATTTCTTTATCTTTTCGGGTTCTCATAAAGTTGGGTGTATGGGGGGGGGGGCTTTCAGATAACCCTCGCAGTGACGCAACACCTTCGGCTCTGCTACACTAGCTCAGGAAAACTGTTTGTTAAGGTACTTTCGGGTTCCCTCCACAGCGGGAAACTCGACCCCCTTTATTGGGAAGCAATCAACTTTGAGCATCACCAACGGTCCTGGATAGAGGTGTGTTCAAGGCAGTGACGTGGTTTAAGCAGAGACGCTCTATTGGGACTACGAAATGTTTGGTTAAAAGTAGAGATGCACCGGATCCTGTTTTTTAGGATCCTGCCGGATACCGGATCCACTGCTTAAGATCCTGACGGAACCGGAACCGGATACCAGTTCCTACGAAAGGCTTGAAACACATAGCCAACTCGCACACGTGGGCCCTTTTTATTACGTTGGCCCAAACTATTTTTAAGACTCATTGGCTTACTGACAAACTGCCTGCAACGGCCGATCCAGAGGGCTCTCACTCCATGTAGCAATTGGGGTTTTGAAAGACTGACTGAAAAGCCTAGGCTACGTAAAAACTAGAGATGCACCAGATCCTGATTTTTAGGTAACTGCCGGATACCGGATCCACTGCTTAAGATCCTGCCGGATCCGGATCCTGTGAAAAACCCTATTATCCTGCCTTTTCCAGATCCGGAACCGGATCCGGTGCATCTCTAGTTTAAACTTTGGCTCAGCCTGTTCTGCCCTCGACCAGTAGCAAACCAAGGGAGGTGGGTCAACCATGCCGTTTGAGAATGTTAGTTGTTATGCTCTTGGTCAGACCAAGTCTCGAAGAGATTTGAAAGTCGATGATAATCAGGCTAGTGTCCTGGACCTGGCCAAACCTGTCCAGCGGCCCCGCCAAAGGCAGAGTATTGCCAAGTAAGGTCCTGCACTGAAAAAGGGCTAGACTGTACGTAAACACATTGTCTCGTATGAAAAACTCTCCTTTCCTGTAAATAGAGTCTGACATTACAGTAGTGCGGGGCACACCCGTTGCTTTAATTGGAAGACTATACGCAACATCTGATGAAATATCCTGTAACATTTTTGTTTTGTTTTTTCTTAACTTTTCTTCTTTTAAAAATCTTGTTCGTTCTTTCTCTCTCTCTCTCTTTCCCCATCTCCTTCTGTCTCTTTCTTTCTTTCTTTCTTTCTTTCTTTCTTTCTTTCTTTCTTTCTTTCTTTCTTTCTTTCTTTCTTTCTTTCTTTCTTTCTTTCTTTCTTTCTTTCTTTCTTTCTTTCCTTTTCTATCTGTCTCTTTCTGTCTGTCTTTCTTTCTTCCTCCCTCTCTCTCTCTCTCTCTCTCTTTCTCTCGGCCTCTTTGACTGACAGGAAGTTGAGGCCGTAGTATTCCACTCCAATGAAGTGATTTGATTTCCTCCTCAGTTTCTCTGCCAGCCAGCTCCTCAGCCAGCCAGCTCCTATTAAAACGCAGGGCTAGGGCATGAGGATCAAAAGGCTCCGTGCCCCGGCGCAGTTGGGCGCAGCTGGTTTTACAAGCCTCCATTGCGAAAGCTTTTTTAGAAGGCAACCAGACGCCGCTGCCAAACACCGGGGGCATAGCCTACAGTGGGAGGTGGGTGGGTTGGTTGGCGGGTGGAGATGTGTTTCTTTTTTTTTGTCTTTTTGACTTTATTTATGATAGGACAGTGAAGGTGGTGACAGGAAGTGAGTGGGGAGAGAGAGACGGGGAAGGGCCGGCAAAGGACCCAGGGTCAGCCGCATGGTAGATGAGTGCCCTACTGCTTGGCCACGGCAGGGCCGGAGTGGTGGGTTTCTGTGCATGGGGTAAGGGTTTTTGGAAGCAGGGGGGTTAGGATCTAGCCTGGGCGAAAAGCCGACTGTTGACTGACTCCGTCAATCAGTCTGGCAAAAGCCATGAGGAATCCGTCTCCGTGGACGGTGGGAGATGGTCTGATCTTACTCTATCATTTAAATTAATTGGAGTTCCAAACTCAAATTAAAACCCATATTGTGCTTTATTAGCATGCCTGTTACGTTATAGCGTCGCAAAAGCATACAAATAACAAAACGAAAGTGTGAATATAGTTACCTTAACCAATCAGTAACGGAGCTCGCGGGTGAGTTCTACGTCACCACTGTCAACTGTTTGCTGATTGGCTAAACACTGAGAGAACCGAGCTCGAGGCTTTTGCCAGACGATGTGCGGAGCCAAAATCTTTGGGTGGAGTACATGGATGGCGTCGCCAGGCTAGTTAGGATCATGAGTCAAGAATGTCATTGTCATTGCCACTAAGTAGGCTACAACCAAATTAGGTTTGGAGGATCAACACTGCACAGTTCTATGTTATAAGATGAAACGCCTGTGAAATGTAATGTGTCACAAGCACTAAATGATTGTGTGTAGGATACCCCATATTATGCAAGTGAAATTAAAAACTTTTTTATATTACTGGTGTGAAAGTGATTTCTTTCTTATCTGTATTAATGTATGAATACAAATCTCAAAAGAAAGTGAATAAAGAAGCACTCATCGCCATTTCACACTGAAGAATCGCCATTTCACACTGAAGAAGGGTGTAAGCCCGAAACGTCTGTGATGTGAGGCGATTAAAAATGAAAAAAGAAATCTGATGAGTGCTTCTTTATTCACTTTCTTTTGAGATTTGAGTTCATTCATTGACGAAGTTAAGCACCCAGTGTAAAAAAAAGAAGACAAGGTGTTGAGCGCGCTTCCTGATCTTTCTATATTAATGTATGAATGACATCTTATGAAATCACCTTTTATATTAATTAGGTCATAGCTCAAAATGCCAGAACGGTGAACTGAAGGTCTGCTGTGTTGTTTTAGGTGCGGGGGTTAAGGTGATACAATACAGGTCTTGTATAGCCATGTTTTGACTTGAAGACTCCATTAAGACTAGGCCTATATAGATCATAAGATGACCCCAATTTGTCTAGTGTCCTTTGTGAGGGTCCAACCCAATGCCAGCTATGATGGTGCACTGACGGTCTATTGTGTTGAGGTGGGGTTGGGGGGGTTAAGACAATTCTAAGGGCGTAGTATCTGCGTTAATTGGCTTGAAGACTCCATTAATAATATATATGAAGGCAGCCAGGAAATTGTATTCATTAAGGCTCCCCACAAAATGTCTGTCTGGCCCACCAGGCATGGTGCTGAACTGAAGCTCTGTTGTGTTGTTTGGGATAGGGATATTGATGGGGGTGCCGTGGCTCAGTGGGCTACTCTCTGTCTCTTTTTCCCCACTTAACCCCCCCCCCCCCCCCGCCAGGCGCTAAGCCCCCCACACTTGGGCTTGCATGCCCATGGGGACCCCGGTTCGAGTCCGGCCGGGGTCATTTCCCAACCCTACCCCATCTCTCTCCACACTCACCCACACTCATAAAGGCCCAAACCCCCCCCCCCCCCCCCCCCCCCCCCCGCCAAAAAAAAAAAGATGTTTCGATGGGCTTAGTATAGGTAGGGGTTGGCTTGAAGACTCCATTATTAACATAGAAGGCAAATCGAAAATTGTATTCATTAAGATTCACCACAAATTTGTGTGGCACACCCATGCCAAGCACAGTGCAGAACTGAAGGCCTGTTGTGGTAGCTTGGCGATGCCATCCTATGTACTCCACCCAAAGATTTTGGCTCCTCACATAGTCTGGTGAAACCCTCCTAGCTCGGTTCGCTCACTGTTTAGCCAATCAGCAAACAGGTGAGAGTGGTGACGCAGAACTCACCCGCGAAGTCCGTTACTGATTGGTTATCGTAACACTATTTACACTTGTGTTTTGTTATTGGCATGCTTTTGCGACACTATATCGTAACAGTCATGCTAATAAAGCACAATATGGGTTTTAATTTGAATTTGGAATTCCAATGAACTTAAATGGCAGAGTACGATCAGACCATCTCCCACCCTCCACGGAGTCGGATTCCTCTTAGCGTTCGCCAGACTGTTTTGACGGAGTCAACATCGGCTTTTGCCTAGGCTACTGTTGTGGTGCGTTGATGGTGGAGTTAGTGTGGTGTGGGGTGGAGGGTTATCATGATCAGGGCCGCTGACAGCTTCGGCTAGGCACGGGACAAAGTTATCTGAAGGGCCCCCTCAGCCAACACATGCAATGTAATGAGGACCCACACTTGTACGCACACACATACACACATACACACATACACACACACACACACACATACACACACACACACTCTCTCTCTCTCTCTCTCTCTCTCTCTCTCTCTCTGTCTCTCTCTCTCTCACACACACACACACACACACACACACACACACTCTCTCTCTCTCTCTCTCTCTCTCTCTCTGTCTCTCTCTCTCACACACACACACACACACACACACACACACACACACACACACACACACACACACACACACACACACACACACACACACACACACACACACACACACACACACACACACCCTTTCCTGGGCCCAGGACAACTGGCCCCTTTGTCCTCCCCTGGCAGCTTTCCGTACAATGATTATAAAGGCTCATTGTTGTATCAATAATATTATAAATCACATGGTGTCCCAAAATTGTCTTGAATACTTTTCTTTGAAAGGCCCCCAACCCAGCCAAATATGTCTGGGACCCACCACCACCACCATCACCACCACCATCGTCGTTGGTGTGGTGGCGAACTGAAGAGCGCCTGTTGTGTGGCTGCTGGAGAATGTTTAGACTGCGGCTCAGAGGAGGGTCAGGGAGCAGGGTTGCCAGATGAGACTGATGATTTCCAGTCGTTTTGGGTAGGGTGCGCACAGTCAAAGTCACTTGTTGTAGGTGCTAGACAAAAGTGTCAGACAGTTGAAGAAGGTAGGTCTGCACATGGAATAAGCTCCAAAAAATAAAGTTTATTAAATTAAATATCTGATGATTTCCAGCCCAAACAAATGCTCAAAACCTGCCTGGGAGCAATAAATCCTGCCCAATGTGAACTAATTTCTATTGATTTCTATGCCCATAAACCCACCTAAATACTACCATTTTTACCCTTTTTTTCCACAGACGACCATCCTAAGCAGCCCAACTGGGCGGGAAACCGCCCAATCTGGCAACACTGTCAGGGAGTGACACAGCACAGGGTGTCTCTGGCCATCAGGACTGGACTGGGTCCAAAACAAGGTCAAGGCATTTTTGTGCGGCCCCCTCAGTCAGGGCTATCATGGGTAAGCGGTTAGGGCATCAGATTTGTAGCGCAAAGGTTGCCGGCTTGACTCCTGACCCGCCAGGTTTGTGGGCGGAGTAAATAACTAGTACTCTACCTCCCCATCTTCCTCCATGACTGAGGTACCCTGAACATGGTGCCATCTCACCGCACTGCTCCCTTAGGGGTGCCATTGGGGGCTGCCCCCTTGCACGGGTGAGGCATAAATGCAATTTCGTTGTGTGAGGTGTGCACTTGTGTGCTGTGTCACAGCGACCATGGGAGTTGGAGTTTCCCAGGTGGGCCTTCTTTTTTTCTAAATTGTTAGCCTGGGAAATCCCATGCTGCTTTGCACAATCGTTCCGGTCTAAAAGATAGCATGGATTCTACCCCTCAGCGAGGGTTCCAGATCATGGGCTCCAATCATAGTGCGGGGAGGGTTGGAAAGGCAATGACTGCAATTTGTTTGAATAGATGCTTGTCTACACCTGCCAAATGACACGTTCATAACACCCAATAAACGGCCATGGGCAATCGTAAACCACACATTTCCTACGAGAAATTGCACTTGTGAGATCGTCTGGTGTTAACCAGAAAACTAAATTGTGATAAGAGTCTGTAAATAACAACATTTTTAAAAAAACATCAAACAGGGGGTGTTGTGGCGCCCGTCCACACATATGGGCTTGCAAGCCCATGGCGACCCGGGTTCGAGTTCGGCCTGGGTCCTTTGCCAGCCTTGCCCCATCCATCTCTCTCTCCCACTCCTTCCTGTCATATTCTCGACTGTCCAATGATCAACAAAGTACCTAAAAAGTAACCCCAAAACAAACAAAACAATCACAAAACAGTATCAACTATGTGGACTGTCAGCCCACCGGGAACTGCCCCTGTATGCCAGAGTGTCTACCAGTCCAGGCCTGCAGGCTGCTGACAGACACACTGGCATGCACCACGGCCAGGCACAGCCGGCCCTGACGGAAACACAAAAGAGGCCGTTTCTGCCAAAGTTATCGACAGGATATGAGGTAATGCCCCCCAAGACGGACAATGTCCTGCACGTTCCGTTCTGTTGGTGCATGGGGCAAAATGGAGGGAAAGGAAAAGAAAAAAAACAAAACAAAACAATGCAATGCAGACTATAAACACAGCACCAGGAAATGCCCCCCGTGTTAAGTGAGGGGCTCCTGCAGGGTGATAGAATGAGGTATTAGGCGATAAGGAATTCACAACAGGGGCATGAAAGGTGAGAGGCCAAGACTTGAGAGGGTGTGTGTGTTTGTGTGTGTGTGTGTGTGTGTGTGTGTGTGTGTGTGTGTGGGGGGGGGGGGGGAAGTAGGGGTGTCATTGTGTAAAAAAGACAGTGTTAATATGGTTGATGTGTGTGTGTGTGTGTGTGTGTGTGTGTGTGTGTGTGTGTGTGTGTGTGTGTGTGTGTGTGTGTGTGTGTGTGTGTGTGTGTGTGTGTCATTGTGTAAAACCAGTGTTGCAGCTTGATACGGTGTGTGTGTGTGTGTGTGTATGTGTGTGTGGAGTAGGGGCGTCATTGTGTAAAACCAGTGTTGCAGCTTGATAACATAGATGTGGTATATGTGTGTGTGTGTGTGTCTGTGTCTGTGTGTGAGAGAGAGAGAGAGAGAGAGAGAGAGAGAGAGAGAGAGAGAGAGAGAGAGAGAGAGAGAGAGAGAGAGAGAGAGAGTGTGTGTGTGTGTCTGTGTCTGTGTCTGTGTCTGTGTCTGTGTCTGTGTGCGCGTGCGTGTGTGTGTGTGTGTGTGTGTGTGTGTGTGTGTGCGCGCGCGTGTGTGCGTGTGTGTGTGTGTGTCTGTCTGTGTCTGTGTCTGTGTCTGTGTGTGTGCGCGCGCGTGTGTGTTTGTGTGTCTGTGTGTGCGCGCGCGCGTGCTTGTGTGTGTGTGTGTGTGTGTGTGTGCTTGTGTAAAACCAGTGTTGCAGCTTGATACCATAGATGTAGGCCGCCCCCGGTCTCCCCACACCTTGGTATTTCCTCTTCCAACGTTTTGGTGAAGGAAACACGAGCACTTAATTGCATGGCAGCCGTGCACCCTCGGAAGAACTGAGGCCAGCGAAAGTGGGCTATTTTGTCGCTGCATTTTGGGGGAATGAATGAAAACAGTATTTTTGGACTGCCAGTGCCACTGCTTGAGTGTGCATGTTGGCTCCCGAGGGGCTGACATTGTGACAGAGATGGGGGGGTGTTCTCTGGGACGAGAATTCTGACCACCACCACTGAACACTGAACCTGAGCCATTAATAAAGATAATATACCGTATACGGCTCTGCACTGAACTAAACAGATTCACTTCACTTTAGAATTTCCTTGCAAAAATGAAAACTTTCACTGGCATGAAAAGAAATGCCATCAGATTAAAGACAGTTTCTCTCTAAAACATATTTTAATTAAAAATAAAGTTTATGGGCTTCTTGTTCCACTTGTTTGCCCAAAACCTTACTATCATAGCTGCAACAGAGTTTTTAAAAAATCTTAAAGAGGTTGTTGACTTGATGAAATAGGCCTTTATAGCCTACTGCTGTACACTGCAAAAAAATATGGGCGTTATCAATGTCGGTCTGGCTTATGTGGGTATTTTTTCTCCATACATTTGGCAAGAGATGACTTCATCGTGTGTCATTCATACAGACAGTCATGCACTGACAGGGAAAAAAAACGTCAATTATTTTTGGGACGACCCATACTTGATATAGTGACCAGCGACCAATCATATTAGAGACACCTTTGTGGCGTTTTGACCAGTGAGAATATGTGGGCGGTGTAGACTCGCGTTCCAGTTTTGTACTGGAGGGAGGGATTTCGGATACCAAGAGAAGTGTGTGGGACATCAGGACACACAACATACACTGAGGGACCAAAAAGTAAGTTCTGAAATTAAATTATTTTGTGTTATTTGTTACTTTCGCCGACTTTTCTGTAAAGGATGTGCTCTCACTTCCCTCACCAGATTCCGTCCTGTGTTTTTCCTAAAGCCCCGGAGCTCGTGCTTGTAGCTTTGTCATAGCAGCGATGCGCTGGTAGCAAAATCGTTGCAATATGAGCTTTCTGATGTTAGCAAGTGTTGTAATGTGTCCAGCAGAATTTCGTTGTTTCCAAATCCTCGTTGTAAGTAGGATATTGTTAGGTGTGTTGCTTTTAGTTCTTAACACAATCGTAATGCTGGAGAGCTGTCAAGTATCGCGCATCTTTTCAGCCGGATAGCTTGTAGGTCTGAAAAGTCTGCTCATAGTTTTGAGAGGTCGTCACGGTTTGTCTGTCCCATTGTTAAAACGGATGTGAGCGTATGACATGACTCGGGTAGTCTTGGAAATTTGCTACGCTGACTGTGCATTTTACCTACTGATTCAATTGAATTGGAAACATAACTTAACGCCAACCCCTTAGGTGACCAGATTTGTTGTAGAGTTAAGTCATGGAGAGACCACGCAAAGCGGGACAAATGTGCGTTTGTAACGGGATACCGCAGTGGTCTCGAAGATCTGGCAGAACAACTGCGAAATTGAACAGCGGCAACTGGCCAACACGTGTTTCCAAAGCCCTTCGCGCACAACTTGAAGGGTGTGTTTCAGCTGTATCTGACTAGTGGGCTAGGTACTGTGGCGTGGCGATTCTCAACTGCTATGAGAAAGAGAGAGAGAGAACAGGTTGAATAGACAAACCAACGTTACCAGTTTGAGTGCAATATGGGCGCGTTCGCTATCGTGGCGTGTTCCGCAGCCATGGTCACGGTCACTAGCAAAAGGATGACGTATTGTCTGTTGATGACCTCGAAGGGAAGTGATGGACCCACGTGAAACCACGAGAGGATGAGTAGTAGCCTGTGCCCACTCCTTTCAGACCCAAGGGAGGAATCACTCTTGATTTTCCCTGTCCATAGCCTATTGTGTATGTACATGAACTTGACAGCCACTGTCAGCAGCTTATAGGTTGTTGAAGTTGCACTTTGTGGCATCCCAGAATTGACGTCAGTGATTCCTTCACTAAGGCAGTCTAAAGTAGTTATTTTAAGTGCGAATCTAAACTGTGGTTTAGAATTCCTACTAATTGCCCCCCCCTTCTGTTTGGAATGAAGTCCCCTTTTGGGATCATGTGTCTGTAATGCCCGTGCAGTTATGTAGAACACATTTCCATACGGCCTTCAAATTGAGGTGTAGGCCTAGAGTTTTATGTATGTGTCCGTGAATGTATGTTTGTGGATTCAGTCCAGAATGCAGAACCCCTGGTTCCTGAAAAGGGAAAAGAGGCCATCCCTTTCGCTGGGATTCTTTGGGCCAGATTGGAATGCAGCTATGAGGTTAGGTTAGGAGGGTTTTTCAGCTAGTTGGCAGGCGGCAGTGCTGTGACGAAGAAGAAGAAGAAGAAGAAGGAAAGCAAGCAAGCAAGCAAGCAAACTTTGAAAAAGAAAATGTCATATCTCTCTCTCTCTCTCTCTCTCTCTCTCTCTCTCTCTCTCTCTCTCTCTCTCTCTCTCTCTCTCTCTCTCTCTACTCTGGAATCATGCAGTGAGACATCAGAGTCAGACTTGGGACTGTGGGTGGAATTTCTGAATTTGTATGTCTTGTATGTCTACACTACTACAGCATATGTGTGTACTTGCCAATGCCATAAAAAGTGTGTGTGTGTGTGTGTGTGTGTGTGTGTGTGTGTGTGTGTGTGTGTGTGTGTGTGTGTGTGTGTGTGTGTGTGTGTGTGTGTGTGTGTGTGTGTGTGTGTGTGTGTGTGTGTGTGTGGGCGGGCCTGCCAGGGACAGAGAGACAGACAGACAGACGGGCAGGGCAGTGCAGGCGTAGCAGGGGTGTGGTCGTGTAGCTGCTTCTGCTGCTGTGCTGCTGCTGTTGCCTCTGCTTCTCCTTGGCTTGTCTGTCTGTCTGTCTGTCTGTCTGTCCGTCCGTGTGTTGGACTTCTCTCTCTCTCTCTCTCTCTCTCTCTCTCTCTCTCTCTCTCTCTCTCTCTCTCTCTCTCTCTCTCTCTCTCTCTCTCTCTCTCTCGCAATACTGGACCCGCCCCTGTAATGCTTTTAGGCTGATTGATTGGTCTGGGAGACGCTGCGCAGTAATGGTTGGTTGGCAGCCGGGTGGTTTGCGCAGGCAGGCAGGCAGGCAGGCAGGCAGGCAGGCAGGCAGGCAGGCAGGCAGGCAGGCAGGCAGGCAGGCAGGCAGGCCGCTCCCGTCCCGTCCTGCATGTTAAGTGTGAAGATCTCATCCTCTCCATCTGGATGGCGTGGTGTGGACAAATGCCACTTTCTCTCACTCTCTCATTTTCTCTCTCTCTTTCTCTCTCTCGTCCAGTTCTGTTTGTCTCTATATATTCTCTGTGTATCTCTCTCTCTCTCGCTCTCTCTCTCTCTCTCTCTCTCTCTCTCTCTCTCTCTCTCTCTCCTCGCCTCCCATCTTTCTCTGTATGTACCTCTCTCTCTGTTTTTCTTTCTTTCTTTCTTTCCTCCCTATCTTTCTTTCTTTCCTCCCTATCTTTCTTTCTCTCCTCTCTTGCTTCTCATCTTTCTCTGTATAGTATACCTCTCTCCCTGTCTGTCTATCTCTCTCATCTCTCCTCTGTATATTTCTCTGTGTAAGTTACCTCTCTCTCCATGTCTTACTCTCTTTCTTGGCATGTTCCCTGAGCACATAGTTTGGGCCGCAACCTCGAAAGTGTCAGGAGTGAGGAACAAATCACACGCCTCTGCCACAGTGTATTGTTAAGGCAGCGTGTGGTTTGTGAAGACCTGACTAGAAATTTGCACATGGGGTTTTTGAAAACACTACTCCTGCTGCTGTCACGTTAGGGGAGGTTAGGGTCAGTGTTGCCAGATGTGTCTGATCATTTCCAGCCCAAACAGTGCTCAAAAACCGCCTGGGGGTTACTATATTATTCTTAAATTGTATTTATTTCTATGACCATAAATCTACGGGCCAATGGCCGGCCATTTTTGACCGTTTTTACCCGCAGATGGCTATCCCAAGCAGCCCAATTGGGCTGGTAACCGCCCAATCTGGCAACAGTGGTTAGGGTTATGCTGACATGTTCGAGCCAAACCATAACACCAGCACCAAACCCCCCTCACCACCACCACCACCACACACATTCACACTCGCACTCGCACTCGCACTCTCTCTCTCTCTAACATACTCTACTTCTCAGATATCGTATTCTGTCTGCCCTTCTATTCAAAGTTCTGACTAGACTAGGCTAAGCGAGTACAAAAACCGATGTTCTGTTCTCGTTTCTTGTTTCAGCAAAGCGTAGCCTGAGGGGGTATTGAAGCAACAGAGTGGCTTAACAGGCCCAGAAAATCAATTTGGGGCATTTTTCCCTCCATTTGAGCTTTTAGTTCACCATAACTGGGTTGATATTGTGTGTGTGTGTGTGTTTTTTTCTTCCTTTTTAGCCCGGATGGCTACAAGGCATATCAGTCTGTTGTCCATTGTTTGTGATCAGGACGTAAAAAAACATCCGGCCATGTGCATAGTACTAGTGCCAAATGTTGGGCTGAGCTGCGGCTGCTCAATTTGGTGTGGCATATTAACTCCAAGGACGCGTGGTGTGGGGGGGATTAAGTCTCTGGACCTCGTAGTAGTAGTCCATAATCTTAAGCCTAGTTGTTCAGGAGCGCCAATCTTCCCACTTATCGTCCCATTATTGCTAAGCGGCGAGCACTGATGCGGGATAAGCCGTTGCTGTGTTTTTTAGGGGGGGGTGGCGGATTTGTAGACACCCTCCCCCCTGTAGTGTGTGGATACATTCAGTAGCAGTAGTGTACTGAAATCGGGGACCGCTTACGGCTTTGGTTTGGGCCGGGGACAAAATCGTATGAAAGCTCCCCCCCACCACCACCATCATCACACAATACATACAAATGTAATGAGGACCCAGTTCTGGGCCTCGCCACTCCCTGGGCCCGGGACAACTGACTCCTTTGCCCCCCTTACTCTGACTAAGTTTGGGGGGCCAGTGCAGTCGGTGTGTTATTATCATTAATTAAAGTGGTGGGCTAAGGCGACACTGTGATTGGATTGGAGGAAGTGTGTCTGCATGGAAACTATGCACACTTTGTTCTTCCTGAATAGGTTGTGTACTGTAACAGTAACTGTGTGTGTGTGTGTGTGTGTGTGTGTGTGTGTGTGTGTGTGTGTGTGTCAGAGGTTGCGCTAGACTTTTTCACAGTCCGTCATTTTGACGGACAGGGTCGAAAAAAATCCGTCATCGCCCATTTTTTTAATTCGTCACCTCCTTTCTCAATGTGGGGGGTCGCGACCCCGCACTAGGAACAACACGTGCGCAATTGCGGCCAAATGAGAGTAAACCACTGTGAACATCCCCTTTCACTCGACATTCATTCTCCAACTTTGAGGATAGAGTCCATTTTGCTGTCCACTTTCTCTCTCTGCCCCTCTCATTGCACTGTTTAAAAAGCTGCAGATATATCTCACTGACGCGCGTCTGATTCAGTGTTCAAGCGCTATGGTCACCACAAGCACTTTTTTAAAAGACACGTGCAGGGCTTTATCCAACAGCTGTCAGTCACTCTTTTTGCTCCGATTAATGCACCGATTGTAATACAAAGGCGCAGTGTTAAATAATATTCGCGTTGGGCTTCACATGCACGATGGAAAGGAAAGCCGTCTTGCAGAAAGGTTTAGCCCAGGCAGGCGACAAAGGCACTGAAGCCTACAACAGGAAGACGATCAGATTTCGCAAAACTTTGTTGAAAAAAGCCAGCGACGGTAAAGGCAGCCAATAGCCCATGTAGCCCCATCGGCTAGATATGTTGGCTCTGGGTGCGCGGTAGTTTTCTGAAGTTGTCTGAAATAGCCTAAATAAAAATAATAATTGGTGAACCAGCTATCGAAATGAGAGAAGGATATCCGTTACTGGCAACGTTTGCCAAGTTGTAAGTTGCGTTACCTGATAATATTTTGGTTCTTGAATAGCCGTCGTTTTTATTATTTAGTTTATGAAGCCGTTTTAAACCAGCGTTGCCTTTGAGTAGCAAACATGCTATTCGCATATTTGTTTGTTTCAAGCGAGGAGTTATGAAACGAAGGACGATAGATGAGGGAGGGAGAACTTCGTCACTGGCAGAAAACCAGATAGTCGGTAAATGTAGTAGGCCTAGGTCTACAAATAGTTCTAAATCTTAAATTAATCGAAGTCACACGTGGATGGTGGCAACGTCTTCTTTATTTTAATTCATTATTTGGAGAACGCGCAGAGGCGCGCGCTCTGCTGCAGCCAGCCGCACAGCCCAGCTGCTGCGCATGGTAGACTATGAGAAGCAGGGAGAGGGGGAGAGAGGCGGACGATAGCAAGAAATGATCTGCGCTGATGATAACTATGCCTAATTGAAATGCATATTTGCTCTACTCGATAGAGGTGTAGGCCTACTTAAACTTGTAATTTATTTATCATCACCCTGAATGTTGATCCGTCAAAATGACGGACAGGCTTCATATTTTTCCGTCATCCTTCAAAAAAATCCGTCAATGACGGACATTTGTCGGTTAACGCGACCTCTGGTGTGTGTGTGTGTGTGTGTGTGTGTGTGTGTGTGTGTGTGTGTGTGTGTGTGTGTGTGTGTGTGTGTGTGTGACAGGGTGAGCAGTGAGAATGATTGTGTGTGTGTGTTTTGTCTGTGTGGCTTTGGGACTGTACAGTCTTGTGCCTCTTGCCTTCCCACATTTTCCTCTTGTTAAAAAAGCCAGAAGGCGATGTAAGCAGCGTTAACTTACTCAGCCTCATCAAAACACCACTCCTCCTCCTTCTCCTCTCCCTTCTCCTCATCCTCTCCTCCCCTCTGTCGCCTCCTCTTCCCCATACCTCTTCTTCTCCTCGTCCTTACCTTTCTTCTCCTGCTCCTCTTCCTCCTCCTTCTCTTTCAGCACAGGACTAGGCAGCGACGACATTTAGAACTTGAGCAACACCTGTGCTAAAAGACCATCTTGTTTTTTCTTCCATCATGTGTCTTAAAAAGCAAGGCCATCAGTCAGAATGTCAGCATGTAGGCCTATGAAGAATGCCTATGTCATCGACAAGGAGCCTTCCAGAACAGGAGCTGTCCGTCTCTCCATCTCTCCATCTCTCCGTCTGTCTGTCTCTCTGCCTCTGTCTCTCTGCCTCTGTCTCTCTGCCTCTGTGTCTCTCTCTCTCTCTCTCTCTCTCTCTCTCTCTCTCTGTCTCTCTCTCTCTCTCTCTCTCTCTCTCTCTCTCTCTCTCTCACTCTCTCTCTGAGGAAGTGGTTTGGGATGCTGAGTGAGGAGTGTGGATTTGTTTCTCTTTGAGTCATTGTTTTGCAGCCTAAATTAGTCGCGTTAGTTTGAGTCATCTGGGCGAGTTATGAATGGTGTGGCTAACCTGGGGACAAGCTTGCGTCTCAAGACACCACTGTCTGTCTGTTGTTTTTTACCCACAGACCCACCCACATGAATAGCTAGATAAAGATGAATAGTTGTTTTGAGCCGTTTAGCCTTTATTAGCAGAGAAGAGAGAACAGAGATGGTGAGGTGACATGAAATGTTTGGGGTGGGGGAGGAATGAGGAAATGACGTTGGGTTGGAATCAAACCCGCATGGGACGCCGCCTCAGAGCCACAGTAACACCCCCCCCCCCCCCAAAGCCATTCTACCCCCCAGTGACGTCCACCCATGCACGTCCACTCCCCCCCCCCCCCCCCACCACACACACACACACACACAGTCCTAAATCGTCTGTCAGTCGGATGTGAAAGTGATTATCCTCGCAGTCCAGTCGCCCCGAAATGTGGCCGTAATGCATGTTTGTGCAGCTGGCACGGAAAGCCGCATAAAGAATGCACCAAAAACTCCAGAGCCTACTTTGCTCCTTTTTTGTGCAAGCTTAACTTTTAGTCTTATTTTTTCTCTGAATCCTATGTTTTTTGTCTCGTTCTCTTTCTCTCCCTCTCTTTGCTTCTTTTTCTGTGTTTGTGTTGGCGTCCGAAGAGGAACGTCTGCCTTTCTCCTCATGTACCAAACTTCTCTTTCCTTCTCTGTTGTGTTTTTTTTTTCCTTCTTCTTGACGTTTTTTTTTTCTCTTCCCAACATTTGATCCGCTGATTTAAGTTACCATCAGAGACGTCTCTGGTACTTGTCTCTTGTCTTAACCTGATGGTGGTGTCAGTGTTTGGCTAGCCCCCTTCTGTGTGTGTAGGGTGGTGGTGGTGGTGGGGTGCTCCCGAAAGCCCAGAAGCTTGCAGAAGCTCCCTCTATGTATACAAGTAAGCTTACACACAAAGCAGACGTGTGCATGCAATGCATACATTGTCATACATTTACAGCACCCTCACAGTCGGCTAGTCTTTATTTCATGCAAAACATGCTGCAAGTTATGTCTAACATGCATACACACGCACCCTGGTTAACTGCCTGGTCCTGTGTCTTATTGAATACAGGACCCTAAATTAACTTATTTTCCACCAACAGCCAAAATGGGTCAAAGTGTGTAGTAAGTTTTCTTTTCTACCAGCCAAAGTGAATTTTCACCAGCATTTGGCTGGTTTGCGGGTGTTAATGGAGAGCCCTGATTAAGTGTGTTTGGTTGAATGAAACTGAGAGCATCAGTAGAGCTAGAATTTCCTTTTGTCTTTTCTACCAGGGGCCCAGAGTTTCATTTTTCAGGGACCCACCCCCCTCCCCCCCAGTGACTCAAATGGGTGGCACTTGTAGGGGAGAGAGTGAAACAGTTTTGGGGGAGACCTTAGCTTATACACTACAGCAGCGGTTCTCAACCTTTTTTGGACAAATGCCCCCTTGACCTCATCATAAGCATGAAAACGCCCCACTTAGTATTAAAAAATCTAATGGACTAATGCCCCCCAATGGCACCTAAGCACCACACCCTCTCAGCTGTATCCTTCTCAACGCCCCCTAGAGCTCCCCAACACCCCCTGGGGGGCTGTGCCACCCTCGTTGAGAAACACTACACTACAGTAACCTTGTTCTTAGGCTGTAGTCTGAGACAGGCTGAGATGAATCAAGGAACACCAGCGGGTTAATTAAACGTGATCGCTCAGGTGAAACTGAGAGCATCAGTAGAGATAAGTGATTCAAGAGGGGTGAGGGTTTGGGTTACAGTGTTGAGGAGCGAGATGTACAGTAACCTTGTCCTAACGGTGTGGCGGCACTACGGGCTGATATAAATCAAAGAACATTAGAGGGTTAATTAAATCTGACCACTCGAGTGAAACTGAGTGCATCACTAGAGCAAGAGAGAGGGAGAGAGAGAGAATTCCCCCTTTTTCTCTTGC
The DNA here is from genome assembly GCF_034702125.1 of Engraulis encrasicolus. Lineage (NCBI taxonomy): Eukaryota > Metazoa > Chordata > Actinopteri > Clupeiformes > Engraulidae > Engraulis > Engraulis encrasicolus. The sequence continues at coordinate 25,368,006 of NC_085879.1, forward strand.
ACAGTTTTTGAGTGACAGTGGCGGGATGGGTGTCGCCTGGTATGGCAAAGCAACTGTTTTAACGCTCTGCAACAGCACATGGCGCGACAGGTGTTAACTTTCACCATGGCTCGTAAAAACTTCCAAACTGGGCTGGCCAGTTCTCTCGCAGAGAGAGAAAAAAAACCTCCTAATCTACATAGCTAACGTTGCTGATTTTCAAAGGAGAGAGAGGAAGAAAGAGAAAGAAAGAGAAAGAGGGAGGTAAAGGGGGGGCGACGGTGGTGGTGGGTGGAGAAAGGATGAAAACCAGTCCCTCCGCTCAGTCTGCCTACAAGTATTTCAGGAAAAAAGCATGTTACTGATGGGGTGGCTTAAGTAGAACTATGCGGCTAGCTAGGAGTTGAAGTTGCTGTACGTAGTGTCTGTCTGCAGCACACACAAAGAGAGGGGGAAAAAACAGCGCCGAGCTTAACGCTGGCCAACCAGGGGCTCTTGGACTACTGACCTACATTGTCAGAAAAATAAACACACAACTCCAGGCTCCCGGGCCTGGCTGGCTGGCACGCTCGTGCAGAGAACAGATGAAGCAGAGGATGGGGTGTGAATGACCCTCTTTGCACTGCATGCTCTCTATTTCACACACACACACACACACACACACACACACACACACACACACACACACACACACACACACACAGACACAGACACACACACACACAGGACACGACACAAATGCCTAGAAGTTTAATGTTCTCTCCTTCTTGCCCCAGCTCCCCCTCTCCATCTCTCTCCTTCTTGCCCCCGCTCCCCCTCTCCTTCTCTCTCAAGCATTAGTTACACATACGATCCCCAAGTAAAAAAAAACAGAAAAACTTCTTGTCAAGACAAATTCAATCCGCCTCCAGCACCCCTCTCACTTACACGATTGTTCTCTCGCATGCTACAAACTCTTTCTTTCTCTTCTTTCTCTTCTTTCTCTCTCTTTCTCTCTCTCTCTCTCTCTCTCTCTCTCTCTCTCTCTCTCTCTCTCCTTTACCTCACATGACCCCCCCCCCTAGTAAAGGGGCCTGCATCCCCATCCGGTGGCCTACAGCACCCTCAGGAATACAGCAGCAGCAGTGGCCGGCTACAGGCCTGGACGCCATTAAAGTCACACAAAGCCTGTTTGTTATTGCAGATGAGATGCCGCGATAAGGGAGGAGCAGTTTGAGATATGTTAGCAAGAACAGACCAAACAACAAGACACAGAGAGAGAGACAGACAGACAGACAGACAGACAGACAGAGACAGACAGACAGACAGACAGACAGACAGACAGACAGACAGACAGACAGACAGACAGACAGACAGACAGACAGACAGACAGACAGACAGACAGAGAGAGCGCGCTGAGGGAACCAAGTAGCCTTAACTGACACAGAGAAAGCCAACAGTAGGACTGTTCCTGGGACGCGGCCTATCGAGAAACAACCACATGAAAGGGGCTCTGGATTACAGCTCAGCGCGCCCCAAAGATGCAATTACCCGGGCCGTCCCCAACCAAGCAGCCAACGCAGGGTGGACTGATCTCTCTGTCAGGCTGTTTACAACCCCACTGACACATGCTGTACTGCTCAGCTCGCAAACTCACATAATCCTGGATGTTTACAGTCATTCTCTGGGTCGTTTACTGTACATCACTGTTTTTTGCTCTGCTTTACTTGTGTACTGCTGATGTGAATACTCTGTTATTCCCTGCACACTCTGGACTTGTCAAGTGCAGTACGTCCCCACTGTAAGTCGCTTTGGATGAAAGCGTCTGCTAAATGTAGTGTTGCTCGCTCTTATTGCTATGAGCAGAACACATTTCATTCCAGAGAGACGTAAATGATTAGACATGCTAGTACACTCACAATCTCTTGCGAAGTGCAGGTCTCTGTTTTTTTGGGGGAGAAAGAAGGCAAGCGGGCAAACAAAAACGTTGCCAATTTAGTGCCAATTACAGTTGCTGGCGTTTATGGTTCCACCTTCCCATGAGGTAAAGATAACGGACTTATTACGGCTTAACCAGCCTTTCTGGGAATGCCCACAAGACTCGATTTGTCTGATAACCAACCGCTCCTGCGAACTTGCAGTAGGAATGCACACATGTGCAGTGCACACACATTCACACATTCTCTCACACACGCCTTTCACCCACACACACACACACGCGCACGCACGTACACACACTCGCGCGCGCGCGCGCGCGCGCGCGCGCGCGCACACACACACACACACACACACCACACAACCTCAGCCGCCCAGAGGCCATATGTCTGTAAGATGCAGCAGTGAAGCAGTTCTTCTCCTCTAGCATGATCTTCGACTGGTACACCTACTTACCTCTGTAGCCTGCAGCAGCTGCTTCAAGCCATTACGCAACCCTCCAGGTTCCACTACTTTGAGTGATTGACAGCAGATGACTCCTCTCAGGGCCGGTTCTAGTCAATCAGGTGCCCTAGGCAAGCACCCCCCCCCCTTCCTTTTTGTGCATTTTAGAAACTGGCATCTGTCGTAATCTGATTGAGCACAGCTGAGTGCCCATGAATAATTATTGACAATGTAAAGATTAATTGATTTCTCTTCATTTTCTAATCCTGTGGGATTTGGTGCCCCCAAGACAATTTGGTGCCCTAGGGGACTACCTTGTCTGCCTATGCCTAGCACTGGCCCTGAGTCCACTCATTTATCAAAAGTGCCTCCTGAGCCCTAAGGGAGCAGAGCAGAGCAGGGCAGGACGGACCTGCCTGCATGTAAGTTATGCATGCATGCATGTATAGGCGTCGCCTGGATCGCACTGCGAAACAGGACATGCAGTGAGCGTGGATTACGTAAAAGCGGAGAGGATTCTTGGAATGCCTTAGTGCTCACTCCGCCATTGTGTTAGCCGAGCTGCTGCTCCCCACCTTTTGAGTCTGACATAGGTAGGTAGAGCAGAGAGAGGAAGAGTCCCACCCTGCCTCTGAAGCTCCGTCTCAGGCCTCTGATACCGTTTTCAGGCCAACCAGAACAATGCTGGTGCCCGTTCCTGCAGCACTTACGTTTGGAACTAAAGTGATTAACTGACCTGCGAACCATTCGCACTGGGCTGAATCGGAGGCCGAATAGAAAATGAATTGAAAATGGGCATTAATTAAGCTGATATCAGTTCTACTCATTTGAAGACTTCAAATACACATTTATTTTCTTTCAAAAACATGTCACAACATTTCTTGTAAACCATGTAAGCAATATTTCAAAATAGTGAAAAGCCTAACTTTTGATAACTTTTGACTGAATTGTAATATTCGGTTTCGGTTTTCGGCCAAGTGATTAGTTATTTTTCGGTTTCGGCCACAAATTTTCATTTCGGTGCACCTCTAAATTCAAAGCCAGCATGCATCTTTCTTTATGTATAGTATGTGCATGTAGCCTGGCCGCGCCCCCCTAGTGACGCAACACCTTCAGAGTTGAATCTAGTCAGGCCAGGAGCAATACAAATATCTTTTCTACGTTTCAGAAAAATTGGGAACTCCTCCCACTGTGTCGGGAAGCAAACAACCAGTAGTAAACCAAGGGAGGCAGGTCAACCATGCCGTTTGGGAAATGTTGATTGTTATGCTCTTGGTCAGACCAAGTCTCGAAGAGATTTGAAAGTCGATGATAATTAGGCTAATTGGGCATGTGAGTATGAATAACTTCTGTGCCCCTCTCTCACTTGGGTGGAGTGGGCACTTCAAGTACACCATGTCAAAGTCCTTGTTTCATGCAATATCAACGCCAGAATCCAGTATCTTTATGAATGTAAGTTCTAGTAATCTCTTGCATACTTGTATCTGTATGTAGGTATAAGGGACCTCTCTTTATGGGGCCCACCTGGACTGGAGGGGAACCTTCAACAAGTCCAGGGGTACATTTCTCAACAACACCGTAGCTAACTAAACTAGCAACTTGCTTGGTTGCAATGCAGTTTTTGGAAACCTAGTGTGCGCTCCAATATGCGACCTTGCGTCCTCCACGTGTGCTTGTGGCCTCGTACCAAGAAGTGGCATGTACAGTAAACGGCAATAAACAGCATTATATTTCAATATCTCGCAAAAGCTAAATTGTAAAGTAAGCTTAATTTTCTCATTTGAAAACTGATGGTGAATGAAAAACAGTCCCTCAAAAGTTGTTGTGGGTAGGCTGACAGCTGGGAAACCTAATTGTTTTCTCCATAGAGGAGGGGCCAGGAGGCAGGGCGAGGCCACAAGCACAAGTGGAGGACACAAGGTCGCATATTGGAATGCACGCCATGATTCGTGCAAAAGCGTGAGCATTTCTTTATGAATGGAATGGATGTAGGCCTACATGGGCATAGTGGTGATATAATGAGCAGGGCTCTGACTTAACACCCATCCTTGAAATTGTAGCCTGCCTATTTGTCGCCTGGTCCATCATGCTGTGTGTAGGTATAAGAGTACTGTGTAAGTAAGAATGCCCTTTATTATGTTAACCCACAATGGGGAAATTCACGTGTTGCTGCAGTAACATGCATACATACAGCTTGTGCAAAAACAGACGACAATACATACATAACCCTCCAATGGTCTTTGATTTACATAAGTCTGTAGTACTGCCACACCCTTAGGATAAGGTTATGGAGTCAGCTCCCAGGAAGAGGCCCCATTGCTTGTGAAAATACCTTTCCATGCGTTAGCCATAGGTGTGTCTCGTTTGCCTCCAGTCGTTCCTAAAACTGCCACTCACTTGCACCACTTGCATGATGGGTCAGCCGGTGGCAGTCAGTTTTGCAACAGTATGAGTGTTTTTCCATTGCTGTGAAGCAAAGCTAGCAGTGCCTTTTTAAACATCCCCTCCCCAAACCTCCCTCGTTCCTGATATTCAAGACGAGACTCGTTTAACAGGTGATCTGTTGTTTTGTGTTGTAACCAGAGACTGCAGGAATGTCGACATCTCGACAAGCGGCTGTTTTTTTTTTCCTTTCTTTTCCTTGTCTCTCTTGTTTCGTTCTTTCTGCCTCTGTTCTTGCTTTAGAAACTCAGTCGGTTTCAATGGCTTACACCCCCCCGACCCCCAGTACTTGCTGCCCTTTTCTCTTCATAGTCCCCCAGGGACTTTAATGTTCGATTTCTGAGACCATTGGGTGTCTTTGTTCTCTCAACATGTACTGAGAACAAAACTGCTGTATTGTAGACTGAATTGCATCGACTCACTTTACGTTCACTCAATCAGTATGTGACGGTACATGCACACTCTGCTTAGTCGGCAGTAACTGAGCTAATCTCAGAACTGGAGTTTTCAAGAAATCCAGGGATACATGCACTGTAAGAAATCGAACTATTGAATGAAGTACGTTGCCGCGTCAGGTTGGTCAACCATAGCAAACGACATTTGTAGCGAGATGTGACGTGTTGAAGCATTTTAAGGCATTTTGACCACAAAGGATTCCATGTTTTTTTGCTTTAGGAAAACCTGGAATTGCCACATGACTTGTACAATACCAGGCTGGCTGACTTTGCAACTTTCTGAGATGATTGAATCCACCCACTTGCCCTTGGTGCAAGTCTGCTATCTGATCATCTCCTTAGTTGTTGCGTCATGAGCATGTTGTTTTGATGGAGGCTTAAGCTTCCAGAGCAGTGGTCACCCACTCGCTATCTCTCCCCAGCCCAGTCCCGTGGCCAGGGCTAGTGACTGGCCCAAGCCCGGTCCTCTGAAAGGGCCCCCCACCAGTGAAGGAACAATTGCACACAGGGCCTCAGGGCTAAACACTAATGGGGGTGCGGCATACGGCCCGTCAACGTCAAGATAGGGCCCTCAGCACCAATACGGGCGGGCCCTGGGCTGAGGGGCATGAGCCCCACTTCCCTCCCACCTATACCTCCGCCCCTGCCCACCACCCATTGCATAGTGTAATGAACACCCAATTATGGGCCCCCTTCTCCGTGGGCCTTGGACAACTGTCCGTTTGACCCCTTCCTGTCGGTGAGCCTGGCCTTTAGCTTTGCTTACAGAGCAGAAACCACCTCCGTGCTAAGTTATCTGTCCTCAGCCCGGTCCCTTGTTCCCACCCAGCTGAGCTGCAGCGTGAGGCCAGTTTATCATCCCTACTCGTCGGGTCACAGGATCATTGTTTACTGCTCAGACCAAGGTCATCTTGTGGTTTTTTTTTCCATTTTTCCTCTCCGTCCTTGCTGTTGTTGTTTTTTTGTTGAGTGATGTCACCGTCCACATTTGTGTGGAGTGAGTGAGTGCTGGTCCGGTATGCGGAAAACAAATATTTG
>NC_085879.1:25386777-25404277 GCF_034702125.1 Engraulis encrasicolus
GCTATTCTTAGAGCAATACATTTTTAACTTCATGATGTAATCAATGATAAAAGCCCTCACACACCAGCAGCATGCATGCAGCTCCACATAAGAGCTGTATCCCTCCCATGTTTGACTTTAGGCACCATGTATTTATTCCAAATTCTTCACCTTTAACACCAAAGAAGTCTCTCCCACTGTCCTGTCTCAAAAAGCCAGCCAAGAGTATGTCAGGCCTAATTCTGACAAAAATGAAGGCTAATGGGACTCATACTCTGAAGTCAAGATCCCAAGATCAACCATTTTAGAACTGATAGCATCAAAACTATATGGTGTTGGAGATGAAGAATATGAAAAAAGAGAAATGGTGCATAAAGTGAAACATGGTACAGATACAGCTCTTATGAGGAGCTGCATGCATGCTGCAGGTGTTAGAGGGCTTTTATCATTGCTTACATCATGAAGTTAAACATGTATTGCTCTACGAATAGGGAATATGTCACCATCTCTCATTGAACTCCATTGATTTTCATTGTGTTGCATTCCATGATTACAATGACCCTAAACATACACCTAAGGCCAAAGTTGATTTTCTGGAGAGGTGAGAGTGATTCAGTGATTAAGTATGACACCCAATCTGCGTATTTGAAGTGACTTATCTGCTCATTTTGACGTTATGTTCGATAGGCGACAAAACTTTTGTCTTGTGAAAATCTGCCCTGTCTGTGTTCAATAAAGGGTCAATCTTTCTTTGGTGCATGAAATGTATTTTTGTACACACATTTTCATTCGGGAGGGTTGTAGCTCTCATATGAGTGACTTCTGAAGCCAAGTGAATAATTGAAAGTCTATTAACTGTAATTCCAAACAGTTAGATAGGCGACAACTCTTTTGGAGGCGAGTGTGTACAAATAAACTGGCCTTGCCTTGCCTTGCCTCAAGGGGTGCTGCTAGTTTACATGATTGATTCAGGGTTTTAGGCCAGATATGAGTCCATGTTGTTGGACGGGTTGTGGGTAGTCTAGTCCCCCAAGAAAATGTGAAAATACAGTTTTCAGGGCCCCCTTGACCCCTGGGCCTGGGCCTGGTAGGTCTGTGCCATAATCTGTCTTTGTCTGGTACTGGTCCAAACATGCTGTTTTCAGGCCGACCAGAATGGTGCTGGTGACATCTGATGTCTACGGTGCAGTCAAGGTCCATATGGCTGGTCATTGAAAAGACATGGCTAGTCCTAATCAGCAGTGCTGGCTTATTGTTGGCACTGGTTCTGGTCAAAAGTGCCGAACCAAAATTCTGGTATCTGTCCCTTACTCTAGTTCCAATATAATTTGCGTGTTTTCTTTTTTCCGGCCTGGTTTTACAAGAGCCTGCCTGGTTTCCCCCTCTCTTCCTTTGCCCCTTTCACTCCTCCTCGCTTCGTTTTTTTTCCGTCTCTTTTTGCTCATTCTGATTTCTGTCCTTCCCTTGTGTGCTTCTCCTTTTACTCCCTTGCTTTTTGTTTAGTCTTTGATGTTGTCCTTCTTTCCCCTTGTCCCTTTCTCTTGTGGTTTCTCCTTCTCTCTCTCTCTCTCTCTCTCTCTCTCTCTCTCTCTCTCTCTCTCTCTCTGTCTCTCTCTCTCTCTCTCTCTTTCTCTCTCTCTCTCTCTCTCTCTCTCTCTCTCTCTCTGTCTCTCTCTCTCTCTCTCTCTCTCTCTCTCTCTCTCTCAGTCTCTCTCTCCCTCTCTCTTTATTTACCCCCTTTTCCCGTCTTTTCCCATGAAATGATGCAAGTCATGCCCCAAGAATGTCCTGGGCTGCCGCTGTGCAGCTGAAGCAGGAGAGCTCCCTCCCTCACTCTACAGCAGTGTTTCTCAAACTTTTTCAGACCAAGAACCACTTTGTCCCACCAAAAATGTTCAGGGAGCACCTGTCAACTGAATTGACAGTTGAGGGGTGCTAATTTGACACTGCTAATTTCGATGCAGATCACTCACTTTTTATTCACATTACAAGCCTATCTTATTGTGTTGAAAATAAGACTTCTGCTATGTTTAGTTTTTTAATTATGTTACCAATATAGCCTACTGCTAGCTTGTCTTGGAAAAGTAGAAATCCCCTCACAGACCACCTGAGCTCTGTCACGGACCACCTGTGGTCCCCGGACCACACTTTGAGGATCACTGCTCTACAGCACGTGAGCTGAGCTGAGCCTTCTTTATGGCCTGGTGTGGCTCTGACTAGCATCGTTCCAGGAAGTTGAACTAATGGTTAGGGAGTTGGTTTGGTCTGAAAAATCTAAAGCTGCCTGCAGCAGGTTCAAATCCCATTTAATTCTCCAGGCTGTTATGCTTTTTAGCAAAGCATCTGATCTAACCCCACATTGCTCCAGGGACTGTTACCAATACCCTGTTCCAAAAGAACTGTAAAATCACTTCGGATAAAAGCGTCTGTCAAGTGTAATGTAAAAGTAATGAAAGACCCATCTCGTTCTACCCTTCCAGATTCAGATGTTTGTGTGGTTTTCAACTTTTCCATTTTGGTTCTGCCGTGTCACTGTTTTGTCTGTCATCCCTCAGTGAAGCCACATGTGCCTTCCTAAAGTTGCACAGAGCAGAGAGATGAGTACCCTGTGGCACTAATCTGCTAGCCAGGCCATGCCCTCTTAGTGACGCAACACCTTCGTTGTTGCTTCTAGTCAGGCCAAGAACAATGTACTTTTCGTTTCTCATCTCCTGAAAAATCGGGAACTCCGCTCACTTTGTCAGGAACCAATCTTATTCAGGCAGACCCTTCCCTTTGATTCCTGCAGTCAAACTGAAGATTACATTTGTATTTTTGTTTTTCATTTGGGTCCTGGCTGCTGGTGTCATTGTTCCTCAGCAAGCCCTCATCAAAGCTCAATGGTATTTGGCTTCCCCAAGCTGCACACACAGTGGCCTGAATGAACTAGGAGCCCACACCCTTCCCAGCACATGGACTGAGCCTCCTCTTTCCTCCATCAGCTCCTACTAACATTGATTCAGGCAGACATTCATTGCAGTCAGACTTGCGTTTCTAATTTTAATTTTTCATTTGGGTCCTGACTTGCTGTGCTGCGTCACTGCTTCTCCGGCAGCCTTCACCAAAAGCCCCCATGACACTTGGCTTCCAGAATCTGCACAGAGGCCTGAATGAACTGGGAGCCCACACCCTTCTCAGCACATGGACTGAGCCTCCTTTTTCCTTGATCAGCTCCTTCCGACTAACATTGATTCAAACAGACCGTTGCAGTCAGTCAGACTCTTGCGTTTTCTAATTTTAGTTTTTCATTTGGGTCCTGGCTTGCTGTGCTGTGTCACTGCTTCTCCGGCAGCCTTTACCAGAGCCCCATGGCACTTGGCTTTCACAAGCTTCACAGAGGCCTGAATGAATTAGGAGCCCACACCCACATGTACTGAGCCTCCTCTTTCCTTGAGCAGCTCCGTCCGACTAACATCGATTCAGGCAGACCGTTGCAGTCAGTCAGTCAGACTCTTGCGTTTCTATTTCAATTTTTTTCATTTGGGTCCTCAGCCTGGCTTGCTGTGCTGTGTCACTGCTTCTCCGGCAGCCCTCCCTTCACCAAAAGCCCCATGGCACTTGGCTTCCACTAAGCTGCACAGCACAGACGGATGATATCATCCACTATTTTCATCTGGTTAAGCCTGAGGAGGAGCTCAGTGCAAATTATCGGCCACGGCACAGTTTCTCCGAAGGCAGTTTGAAAAAGAAAAAAAAAAGCCACCGAGACCGAAGCGGAAAGAGTTGGAGTTTTCACTCGTGCCCTCTTTCATTTATTTAACACTCAGCTGCACCACCACAGCACAGCACATAGGCTGAGTTTAACACATGGAGCACAGCAATGCTTTTGGAAAGAGTGAGAATTTGTGTAGCAGGTGTGAGGATTTCTCAATAATTCTCATCCATCCATCCAGGTGATGGTGCTTGAAGAAGGGCTCAGATGTACAATACCTGTATGCAGCTGGATGTCTGTTGAAGCCTGGAGGTGTTTAGCCTTTCATCCAAAAAGCTTTCTACACTTCTGGCATGAGCAGAGTTGTATAAAGTAGAAGTAGAAGTACAGATGCAATTTCAACACTCATAGAATGATATTATAAAGTTGAAATCATGTAATATCAAACCATGTAATACCATACCACTAGTGTTGCAATTACATCTGTTAAAGTATTTCTACTTCTATTTTATACAACTCTGGGTGTGAGGGTCATTCCTTGCCATATCAAACACTTTTCAGACCTCCTCGGCACAGGTTTGAATGAAACTTTGCATACTGATTTTAGAAAGAACTACAAAACTTCATGTTATTTATTAAAGATTAGCACTGTACACTACTCAGTTTTATCAGTTTTGTGCGAGTGTCTGATTTCATGTGGAATGGAACAGCTATAACTTTGTGGATCACTGGAGGTGGAGAATTGAAAAAAAGTGTCTTCAAGCTCCAAAAGTCCAGGTGCCCTTTTTACTATTGACTACAAGGTGATTGCTGAGCCAACTCAGTAGTCTGACCAACTACCATTAAGCTTCTGATCTCCTTTTGAAAATCATTGCCCCCGTTGCGATACAACACAATAGCAACTTTATTGTCAGTTTTCACTGAAATTCATTCTGCATCCCTGAGCAAGACTCATTTCAGAAAAGATCAGGCTTGTGTTGTCTTGCACTGTTTTTTTCTACCAAGACGTCATTCCTCAATCTAATCAGCTGTCATGTAACGCACAGCTTGATAATTCATCCTTTATGTCAGACACAAGTCGTATCTTGTGTTTTGATATGGAATCACTCAGTCAGTCAGTTCAGTTCTGTGGGCTCTGCTTTGTTGTGCTTCTTGGCCAGGCACTGGACTGCATGGTAGGCCCTTAAGAGGGTAAATAGAGGGAGATGCAGGCTCCATAACGTGGCCCTCTCATCTCATCTCATCTCGTCTGTCAATCAATACCTCCCGAATTGGCCCTAACTCAATCAGCGGCTCTGCTCGCTCTCCCAGCCGGCAGCTCATTTCCTACTTGTTAGGCCTGTTACGCAGAGAAGGAGAGAGATGTAGAGAGAGAGCCTGGCCGGCTGCATTGATGCTTCCTGTGAGATCCTTTGTCACTGTCGCGATAGGTAAGCATCAGAGTGGTCCATCTGTCACTCTAGGTAGCGGTGACGGTTGAGCATCATGAGACGGACATGTAATGCATGTCTCCACTCTTCATCCGTTTCTGTTTCCTCTTATCTCACTTGTACTCATTCCCTACCTGTGGGGCAGTGAGTGACATGGAGAGAGCCAGAGGGGCTGCCTCAGTGATGCTTCCTGTGGCGGGGGTGGGGGGGGTGTAGCTTGTGATCTTGGCGATGGTATTGGATAACAGGTAGTGCTGGTGATGACAAAGAAGCCTTGAGTGGCGGAACTGCAGTGTCCATCTTCACTCATTATCGGTTTCTTATTGTCTTACTTGTCAGACTCACTTCCTACTACCTGTTGGGCTGAGGGCCTGGTTGCAATGAGAGGGATCTTGCCATGGTGGCAGTGCAGACAGAGACAGAGAAAGACTTCCTATGAGCGCCTTTGGCACTGGCAATACTGCCATACAAAGGCAAAATGCAGTAATTACATGTATTTTGTCAAAATTGAGCTTAGACTGAAAATGGTCTTCATAACACCACCTTTATTTGTGAAAAAGCCTTATTTTAGATGTTATCTGTCATTTGTAGTGACTTCAATATCCAACTTAATGCCAAGGCGTTTTTGAAGGCATTTTTTCTCGGTTTCAATGTTGACGTAGTTACTGCACTTTGCCTTTGTAGGGCAGAATAGGTAGTGCTGGTGATGACCAAGCATCATTTGGTGGAACTGTATGTAATATCTCTCTCCACTCCTAATCGATTTCTTCTTACTGTATGTATCTTAATCGCATTCATTTCCTGCTTGTTAGGCGTTTACACTGAGAGTGCGTTACAATGCCTCCTCCACTTGTGCTTGTGGCCTCATACCAGGAAGTAATATGTCATGATGACATCACTGACAACAGGGTTATATTTCAATATCTTGCAAAAGCTCAATTGTAAAGTCTTTTTCTCATTTGCAATTGGGATGGTGAATGAAAAACAGTCCCTCAAAAGTTGTTGTGGCTAGGCTGACACTGGGAAACTTTCGTTTTCTCCACGGAGGAGGGGCCAGGAGGCGGGGCGAGGCCACGAGCACAAGTGGAGGGAGCAAGGTCGCATATTGGAATGCACACTGAGAGACTCACTCAACCTTTATCTCTTTCTCCTCATTTGGGGTGTTTTTCTCGAAAACATAGTTGTTAGCAATTTAGCCACTTGTGTAGTTGCCAATGGGGATTTGCATTACAAACAACAAACTAGCTATATAATGAAGTTAGCAACTATGGTTTCGAGAAATGCACACCTGTTTTGTCCTTACCGGGCTCTCTTCTCTTTCGTTCTCAGTAGAAGAGAGCATGTTTAAATGTGTGTAGTACATTGGAGTCTACTTTATTGTTCCCAGGGGGTAATTTCTTGGGCTTCAATCAATCACTGCATTACATACAGTGGTAACATACCCAGCGTATAACATAAAAAACATAATAGAAAGCATAAAAACATGAACTGTACACTGCATGTGCATGTGTCTATCTGTTATTGAGCAGTTTTATGGCAGTCGGGGGATGAAAGAGTTCTTATAAGACGGTTTCCTTCCCCCTCTTTCTCTCCATCTCTGAAAGTCTCTCCTGTCCTCTATAGCAGTGTTCCCCAACCTTTTTTGTCTTGTGTACTTTTTCAGCCTTTTTGTCATACCCTGGGTACCCCCCTCACCCATGCTCTATATCCCAATGTGACTATGCTCCATACATTTGTTCATATTCCCACTTAGCCCCTCCTGTCTGCTCTTGTACCCCTATAGTGGTACACGTACCCCTGATTGGGAGTCACTGCTCTATAGTGGCTTACTATGATGCTGGCATCAAATATGGGGTCTATGGTGTTTCTCTCCTCCTTCACCACAACACTGTCTTATAGTGCTATGCATGAACGGCACTATGTGCTCCATGAAATATTTAGCAGAGTGCATATGCTGTGGGTTGCCTCCAGCATCGCAACACAACACAGCTATTTGGAGGGATGCAATGTGAAATATGCTGTGACACACACACACACACACACACACACACAGACAGACACACACAGGACCTGTTGCATTTGATTTGACTAAGCGTCTGCCATTTAACTGTTCCATATTCCTATATATGCTATATGCTCCTTCCCCTGTGATTACGGTTTTACAGCATTTTTTAATTGATTGGGGTTGCTTTCAGGCACGTGCGCTTTATTAATTTGAACCGGTTTTGCCAGTTAGCGGTCACATTAATGCATAGGCTGCATACATTCCCTTGTACAGTGCACACACCCGTTCAGTCTGCTATGTTCACACAATTTGAATTCATCGCCACTTCATTTGGTTATGGCTACGCGCACGCACGCACACACGCACACACACAGACCTACATCTGATGTCTGTCCATTCGTCCATCAGCATGAGATTAGCATGTAGCAAGCGGAGCAGTAAATCCATGGTGTCGATGACAGCTGCAGCAAAATCTCCCAAATCTCCACTAGCACCAGCTTGTCACTTCCTGCTTCATCACTTCCTGTCCCATTCAGGCACTTCCTTTTAGTGCGGACGGTTAGTAGTAGCACAGGGTGGCTGCGGGTCACTAAAAAGTCTTAGATTGTATTAAATTGGGTGGAGTAATTAACCAGTGCTCTCCCCCCATCCTCCACCATGACTGAGTTACTCTGAGCATGGTACCTTCCCGCCGCTCTGCACCCTCGGGGAGCCGTTTCAGGCTGTGCCCTTGCAGGGGTGAGGAATAAATGCAATTTCGTGTGCTGGGGAGTGCTGTGTCCCAATGACGATGGAAGTTTCACAGGTGGACTTTCAAGAGGACCGGATGAGAACCCTGACCTGGGTCTGGGAAAACTGACCCATTTGTACCCCCAAGCCCCGTCATGTTTCCCTGCCTGTAGGATCTGATGGTTGATGAACACTCAGTTATTTAGTTAACCTTTATGTCGCCACCCATGATATGTATGCGGGAAGTGAGCATTATCGGTAACAGGTGTAGCTTAGAGCACTGCTGCCTAGCCTGCCGCCGCCATTGAAGCGTCAGAGCAGACGCACTTCATAAGCAAAGCAGCATGTCCGACTCATCCCTCATTTGACTACGCTAGGATTCCGTCTGCCTGCCTGCCAATCTGCCAGTTCGCTGTGACCATCTAAAGGCAATACCAAATATGGCCATGATGAGAAACCTGTGTGGCAAGCGCACACACGCATGAACACAAACGGACACGCACGCAGACACGCACGCAGACACGCACGCACACAGACAGACAGACAGACACGCACACAGACAGACAGACAGACAGACAGACAGAAACGCACGCACACAGACAGACAGACACGAACACACACAGACAGACAGACAGACAGACACGCACGCACACAGACAGACAGACAGACACGCACACAGACAGACAGACAGACAGGCACGCACACAGACAGACAGACAGACAGACAGACAGGCAGACAGACAGGCAGACAGACAGACAGACAGGCAGACAGACAGGCAGACAGACAGACAGACAGGCAGACAGACAGACACGCACACAGACAGACACGCACACAGACAGACACGCAGACAGACAGACAGACAGACAGACACACGCACGCACGCACACAGACAGACAGACAGACAGACAGACAGACAGACAGACAGACAGACAGACACGCACACAGACAGACACGCACGCACGCACGCACACAGACAGACAGACAGACACGCACACAGACAGACAGACAGACAGACAGACAGACAGACAGACAGACACGCACACAGACAGACAGACAGACAGACACGCACACACACAGACAGACAGACACGCACACACACAGACAGACAGACACGCACACACACAGACAGACAGACACGCACACACACAGACAGACAGACACGCACACACACAGACGCGCACACACTACACACACCCCTCTGTGAGGGGCTCTCATTATAAAGCTAAATAATGCTTAACTAGCGCATTAGCTTATTTGACAAGGACCATGTACTGTACAACACAGTTCTGGTTGGAGTTAGCTGAAAAGCTAATTTGCATCACAGCTTTCACTCTGCCCAGACCAGAACGATCCTTAATCTGACGGTCAATAAATGTTTTTTGACTTTTGACTCTTGTGGTTTTTACCAGTAGCAAGAAAATGACCCAAGTAAAACATTGTTACATTTGGCCCTCACATGGCTGGGAAAACCTTACCCAAAAACTATCATGCCCATACTCGCCTACAAACAGAGCTTCAAGCTCAGTGCCTCATCAGCCTTATTGCCCGACTTGGCGACTTTCTGCCTCCATTTCTGTGAACAGTCACATGGTACCAGCGATCCATCTGCGTCACAGAAATCTAAAACAAGAGACAAATCTCCCTGGAATGTTTTTGAAAAATCACTCTGCCTCTCAACGCTCCGTTCTCCCGTTCTGGTAACTGATAGCTGACATTACTGCAGAAACTGACAGGCTGTTTATTTGATGTATGTCTGTTAATAAATTAAGAAGGCCCTCTGACTTTGAAATTGGCTTGCGTCCGGGCGAGTGCGCGTGTAAGAGAGCGCGCGAGTGCATGTTTTTTTTGGGGGGAGGCTGTGGTCAATGGTGTTTGGATGCAGGTTTGAGTCCCACCCTTGTCAGTAGGAGAATGTTTGTCCCAACACCTTCATACAAGACTTGACCAAGGCTTGTAACTGCACACCAATACCCTAAATAACGAAATCACTCTGAATAAGTGTTCAGCTAGTTAATTGTCATGTTTCTGTGTGCAGACCTGTACACATTTACATACAGTACCCTTAGCAGTTGCTTTTATGCAATGTTATGTAATCTCATCTAATGACCCGAACGGCAATGGTTTTGGATAAAGGCATAATATTGTGTAATAATGAATAATAAATAATAATAAAAAGTATAATATTGTGTAATATAACGCGTGCGGGCCTGCGTTCGTACCCGCCCTCCCTCGCTGGACAGCTGTGTGTGCGTGCGTGCGGACCTGAACAGCTGTGTGTGCCTGCGTGCGGACCTGAACAGCAATGGCTTTGGATAAAGGCATCAGCTAAGTGTAATATTATGTAATATAACGTAATGTTATATATTTTTTTGTGTGTGTTTGTAGACCTGAACGGCAATGGCTTCATCTGTGACTACGAGCTGCACGACCTCTTCAAGGAGGCCAACCTGCCGTTGCCGGGATACAAGGTGCGCGAGATCATCCAGAAACTCATGACCGACGGCGACAAGGACAAAGACAACAAGATCAACTTCGATGAGTTCGTCTCGGTCAGTACGCACGCACGCACGCACGCACACACACACACACACACTTGGGTCACACGCGCATTGCGAGAGTCGAGTCTAGTCTGCCTAATGTAATATGGTGACACAGGCCAGCCTGTGCGGAGGGCAACGTAATTTAATGGTGTCCATGACATGCCACTTCAGCTTTAGATGTGAGAGAACCAGACTCGTGTTTTGAAGGCTGAAAAATTAAAAGTTGTTTCTTGAGCAAAGGTAACACTGATCTTGAATTGTACACTCAACAAATGCTGAACAGATGTCTGTCCTGAAATTCAACTGAAGTCTGTTCAATGTTCCCCTTAACATGGTTGGAACCAAAAGAATCTACAATCTCAAGTCTAGATAGTAGGCCATCCAAATAAACTGTGGTCAAGTAAACAAGTCTTGCTGCACGAGCACACCTGAAGAGACCAAGGCTACAAAGCATCGCAAGAACGACACAAGCAACGTAACCGACAGAGTAGGAGCATTAAAACCAGAATGCAAGAATTCTGATTGGCTACTGTGGCTCTCTCCATATCTCATTATTAGAATATTCGCTGACGTTCAGCTACAAACTACCGCTCATGTCGCTCAAATTCGGCGTAGCAATGGTGGGGGATGGCATATGCGCCAATATCTTTTTCTGAGCGTTTCGCTCGGTGCGTAATTCCATAAATAGTATGGCGAAAAGGAAGAACGGAGTTGCACACAAGAGCTGTGAAATGTCAGTTTGGCTGGTAGGAAAGGCCAACTTACCAGCCACTTTGACCCATTAGTGAGTGTTTGGTTAGTAAGATTAACATCTACTAGCCGTTTTGGCTGATGATGAAAAAAGTTAATTTAGAGCCCTGCCCATCAATATGAAAGATCAGCTTATGCAGTATATATACTGTTTGAAAAGAAAAGGCAACAGACTGTTGCCACACGTGTTTTTTTCTCGCGCTCCTATGTTACATCAGATATTTTGGGCAACAGAGATTGTGCAAAGTAGTGTTAGGCTCTCATGACTCGGCTCCGGTCAATGAAGTGGCCATCTTGTCTTTACCCATGGTGCAATGCTGTCTGTGTCTGCCATGTATTGGCATACGGTAACTATTACTCAATTGTGTTGACACACTGGACAACACAATCCCACAATTATGTGCAATGACACAAGACAGATTATACAGCGCCCTTACTACTCGCAATCCAGCCCTGGCAGGGGGCTCCCCTAGGTGGCCGCTGGTCTCTGCCTGAGGTTTCTTCCTGACTACAGGGGGTCTTTTTTCTCAGACCTCACTGAGCTTTTTTTTTTTTCCCCTCACAAACTATGAATCAAGCGAAAGGGAGTTTTTCCTCACCCCTGATGCCACCAGGGGCCGCACCTGAGCGCCCAATCTCTGTGTGACTATCTATGACTTATGATAGGCCCAGCCACTATGGACCTTACACATCTAAGAATCCTGGTCCTAACCTACGTTGACCTTATGACTCTACATTCTCTGTCTATCTCTTCTTCCTCTGCCTTCCTGCTTTTTATGCCTCTCCTCTATACCTCTCCTTTTAAATCTATCTCTAACAATGTTTTTTCCCATTTGTTAAGCACTTTGAGTTACATGCCTTGTATGACACAGTGCTATACAAATACAATTATTATTATTTATTATTACTTCTTTATTTGGATCAACATTTGTCATAGCACTGTCCAAATGTGGTTTGAAGGGGAGTCTTATACAGTATTAGCACGCTTCTCGTTGCTCAACTTGGATGAGCCACTGAACAACAGTATCGTTTTATGTCCACGACATCTTTCTTTCAAACAACCCACACAGAGACTGTGTGTGTTTTTGGCTCACAGATTGTTTTCGATGAACTGAAATGAGAAACGCATACATACAAATACAAACAGACTCTTGTCTCTCTCGTCCTTGCACACATACGCCCAGTACCGACTGGGGAAACTGCCAGGCGGGATCCGCGACGCGCAATATCGCGCTGGGGGTGTGGTCACGGATACTCCCATTAGATTCTCCCCGGGGCTAACTACGGTGCTCACCCGACTTTCGAGCCTCGCGGTGCGGGCTGTGTCTCGCAGCTGGCACCGGGTAGACCGAGCGAGATAACAAACGGCGAACGGTCGTTTGCACACATTACTCACTCAATAGCACAACACAGTATGTACATGGCTTAAATACGATTGTGTTTTGGTCCTAGATAACATCTAAGCCCCGTTATATCATTATAGAAGTACAGAAGTAGTCTAATATAAGCTTGTAGCTGCCTGGTTCTGGTAAAATGCTAACGTTAGCTTACCCAGTTAGCTCAAAACATCGAGTGATCAAATGGCAATGTGGAGTAACCTTTTTGTGTTACATAAGTTTGTGGTGCATTTTTACATCAATCCGTGGTAGTCGTGACATTTATAAGCATTTAGGGTCTTTATATTAAGCAAAAACGTGATGTTGGAAATCACAGAAATCGCCGCCATGTTTTTAAAAATGTTTTGTAACTCCCGCCCTTGCTACCCATACGCCCATCTGATTGGTTATTGGACCATCAAATTTGCATGATATAGAGAACTCGTCTATATCAAATCGCGTCCCGCTGCGATATCGCTTCACCTCCGCGCTGTCAAGCGCGATATCGCCCCCATTCAAAGTCAATGAGAGCGGAGCGGAATTACTCTGTGTGGGTACGGGCCGATACTCTTGCATGTGTTCCGCATTTGAATACAGCTCGCTTCCATGACCTCTGCCCTGCTCTTGTCTTTGTGTGCTTTGTTGGGGCTTTATGAGGGAAAACCTGTTTGCCTTCTGCACACATGCTTGGCTGGCAAATTACGGTCTTGAAGTTGGAGAGGGAGAGAGAGGGAGGGGGAGCAAAAAAAGAAATGCAGAGGGACCTGCAAACGATCCCATATGATGACGCATTTGTGCGTCCATGACAGAAAAGTGGGTCAGACTCAGACAGACTCAACTTGCGTAATTTTCTCCTAAATGAATTCCATAAATGATTGAGGATCCCAAGACGGATGTGCACAGCTGTGTGTGCCTGTTCATTTCTGCCTGTAGGTCTTTGTGCACTGCATGCCCTCATGTGCCACTTCAGTGTAGTGTATGTGCTGTAACATATTTGCTCCCATGTGCACATTAACCTGATGACTTGTATATGTTGTTTGACCTTTGGCGCCTGGAGCGACATGCGCTGCATTCAGGCTCTTGAGATTTGACCTTTTTGAAATTAAAATGTGGGTATGTTAGAGCTGAATGAACACATTGTAATGCAAGATAGATGAGGGTCTTAACCTCTGATACACATAAAAACATTAAACATGATTGCATTTAGACCCTGAGATATTTAGGTTTTTGTAGGCTGAGGGCAACTTTCTCAGCAAAGGCTTAGGCATTCATCAGACATTTGTTTTTGCAGGTACTTTAGGCATCAGTGGGTTTAGGGAGGAACCAAATGGGAGACCGTGCTACTAAGGATTGTCCTAAATAGGCCTTGTCTGTCCCCCACAGAAATAATGCACTACATGACTGTGTTCATTTTCTATCTCTATCTCTATCTCTATCTCTATCTCTCTCTCTCTCTCTCTCTGTCTGTCTGTCTGTCTGTCTGTCTGTCTGTCTGTCTGTCTGTCTGTCTGTCTGTCTGTCTGTCTTTCTTCTCTCTGTCTGTCTGTCTTTCTTCTCTCTGTCTGTCTGTCTGTCTTCTCTCTGTCTGTCTGTCTTTCTTCTCTCTGTCTGTCTGTCTGTCTGTCTGTCTGTCTGTCTTTCTCTTTCTCTTTCTCGCTCTCCTCTCTCTCGCATCGAGAGTTGAGTTACTCTAACATAGCACACCAGAAGACCAAAGCATGATGTGTCTTAAAGAGGTGCACATATAGGCTACTTGTGGTAATCTTTTAGTCTCGGTTCTGTGAGGGGATTCACCTAATCCCCGGGCCCAGGAAACTAGAGATAAAAGTCTCTCTCAGCCATGGCTCAGTGGTTAGAGCACTGGCCTTTAGATCAGAGGGTTGCAGGTTCAAATCCCACCCTTACCAGCACCTCCATTCATGGCTAAGGTGCCCTTGAGACACCTAACCCCACATTGTTCCAGGTCCTGTAACCAATACCCTTAGCCTAAATAAGTCGCTTTGGATACAAGCGTCAGCTAAGTGTAATGTAATGTAATGTAAATGTCTAGCCAAGTTATTGCAGCCAGTTAAAGACAAAGGAATCAATAAGGTTAGGAAACTAAGCAGGCAGACTCTATNCCCAAACTTCAGAGAAACAGGGCCCACTTTGAAAAGGCTTTCCAAAAGGTGACTCCTCCTCTGTTATATCCACTTGGTGATGGTTAAACAATATTACAATTACATTGTAACAATCGAAGATGTATTTTAAGGACCCCTCACACAGCCCATCTGCAGTATCACAATGGCCCGCCCACCAGTTGGGGAATCACTTTAGTAATTAAAGGGGGGTTGGTGGTGAGAATCTTGGGTCAGCCTAGGAGACAGAATGTGGATAGACAGAGTCCGTCAAAGTTAGTGCACCAGAGCATTTGGCCCAGAACAGCAAAGATAACTTTTTGCCAGGTTATGCCTCTTTTCCACTGCCGTTTTTCTGGTAGGCCTACAGCTCGACACCGCGCGACTCGGCTGCCACTTTTTGCTTTTTGAATAGGCACGACACAGCTCAATCGTAAAGCAAAAAGTTACGGCCGAGTCGCGCTGTTTCGAGCCGTAGGCCTACCAGAAAAACGGCAGTGGAATGGCATTAGTGTACTGTAGCATGGAAAAGAAGGAGAGAGGGTCCGTGTGGTTGAGAGGTTAGTAAAGGGGTTTGTAAGGAGTATGGGATTAGCTGAGGTGTAAGGCGGGCAGGGCTGGCTGCTTACAGCAGCGTTGGCTGGGCCCAGGACAAAGGGCCCCCCCAAACCCAATACATACATTGTAAGGAGGACCCAATTCTGTGCCCCCTTTCTCCCTTCACCCGGGACAACGGACCCCTTTGTACCCCCCACCCTGTTGGCTTGTCTGCATACTGCATACAGGACAGGAGCTCTTTGAACCTTCTGGTGAACAGAGGAAGAGAGAGACTTGGGCTATGCAAAAGGAACCCACACTGCAGTGCTGTGCTGTGCCAACCCCTTCTGTTGACAGTTATAATGCCAAGCAGTGAAGCCGACAGGGGGGACAAAGGGGTCTGTTGCATAGACAACATATGGTCTGTTGTCCCAGGCCCAGGGAGAGGTGGGGCCCAGAATTTTGTTCTCATTATACTGTATATATTAGGTGGTGGGGCCCATTCAGATGACTTTGTCCTGGGCCCGGCTAAACGTGTCTGCCAAGTGCAGAGTTGTATAAATTAGAAGTACAAGTACTCTTACAGATGTAATGACAACACTAGTAGTATGATATTACATGCTTTCAACTTTTAATATCGTACTACTTGTGTTGTCATTACATCTGTAAGAGAACTTCTACTTCTACTTTATACAACTCTGGCCAAGTGAGTCTGATAAAAAACACCAAAGTGAATGCTTATCTGGGGCCAAAACACACTCTAGCAGTGGAGTGAACATGAACAATGTGTTATTACCTACAGCTGAGCCGGGTCCGCTCAGGACAAGAAAACAAGGAACAAAAGTCTGTCTGTGTGTGCATATCTGTTTCTCAACAACAACAAAAAAATTCGAAATGTATTTATATAGCACATTATCATGCTCAATCATCTTTGAATGTGCTGAAAGCGAAATATTTATCTTGGTGTCTTGTCGGTCTTGTTCACAGACAGGCAAACAAGCTGACCGGCACAACACAGCAGTGTTAAACATTCATCCCTGGCCTTCAGCAAGAAACTGCTGCTCGCTATCTGTGCATGTCCACCACGATTGTGTAAAGTAGGACTTTAAAGCAGGTCCACACCCAACCACATACTTGCTGACATGTGCATAACTCATGTTACCGCTTTTTGATGAATAGGACTTTTTATCACGATTCTCGCACAGGAGTGTAACTTGATTAGTTAGAGGCGTGTGCGTGCGTGTGTGTGTGCGCTTGTGTGTGTGTGTGTGTGTGTGTGTGCGCTTGTGTGTGTGTGTGCGCTTGTGTGTGTGTGTGCGCTTGTGTGTGTGTGTGCGCTTGTGTGTGTGCGTGTGCGTGTGCGCGTGCGCGTGTGCGTGAGTCATGAGCGTGTTGCTGGTCAGCAGATGAACTCCTCTAGACTGGCAGCTGAGATGCACATTCCCACTCTGAATAACAGAACAAACCAACCACACACACACACACGCGCGCACACACACACACCCTCTGAATGACCGCTCGGCACATAACAGACCAGACCAGCCTTCTACACACACACACACACACACACACACACACACACACACACACACACACACACACACACACACACACACACACACACACACACACCCTCTGTATAACCGCTCAGCACATGACGGAACAGACCACTCTTCTACGCGCACACACGCACACACGCACACGCACACACACACACACACACACACACACACACACACACACACACACACACACACACACACACACACACACACACACACACGCCCTCTATATAATGGCTCAGAACAGACCAGCCACACACACACCCACACACCCGCCCTCTGTAAGATTGCTCAGCACAGACCAGACCAGCCAAACACACACTCATCCCCATGGGATCAGTAGTATTTACTGCATGGATCACAGCATACTGTATGGAAGGATGGTCAGGGCATTGCTCAACATTAGTGGACATCATCATCATGGCATTGTAAGAGTCACCATACATAATTAATCATTGTTAAACACGCACATGCACAAACGCGCCTGCAAGTACCCCATTAGAAATGCATAGCCCACACCTGCCTCAGTTAACCCAGATTTACTGTGAGTGACGTGACACTCTCACACACACACACACACGCATAATCCGAGTGACACAATATTTCATCTGCTCATCTGGCCATCCGGTCTGTGCCTGTCACACACACACACACACACACACACACACACACACACACACACACACACACACACACACACACACACACACACACACACACACACACACACACACACACACACACGCGCACACACACCCTGGCATGTATGTAGCAATTCCCAGGG
>NC_085879.1:25409277-25436777 GCF_034702125.1 Engraulis encrasicolus
TGAACATCGGAGCGTTCGACCTGCGGGAAGGGAAGCCCCATCTGGTGCTGGGCCTCCTCTGGCAGATCATCAAGATTGGCCTCTTCGCAGACATCGAACTCAGCCGCAACGAAGGTACACACACACACGGACACACACACACACAAGGACACACACAAGGACACACACACACACACACGGACACACTCGGACACACTCGGACACACTCGGACACACTCGGACACACTCGGACACACACACACACACACACACACAGATCATCAAGATTGGCCTCTTCGCAGACATCTAACTCAGCTGCAACGAAGATACACTACTGAGCGTGCACACACACACACACACACACACACACACACACACACATACACACACACAGATCAAGCACAGCTGCAACAGACGCGCGCACAGACGCGCGTGCGCGCACAGACGCGCTCTCGCTGTTTTTCCTGCTCACTCACCCTCAGTGTGTAACCCACAGAGACTCGAGGACTTTGTGCGGGCCCTTCACCATTGTCTGTGAGTGAGTGAGAGTGTCATTGGGCTGCTCAGATGGTTTTGTGGTGTCAGCCTGCTTCAGTTGAGCTTCAGGAGCGTGGCCTCCATTCTCCACCACATAGCGTTCTCAGTCTCAGTTAGAGGTATGTGTGCGTGCAAATAGCACACTCAGAAAAGACGTCAATCGGACGGGAACATTCCAGCAAAAACAGCCAGAGGACTTGCTAGGAGAGCTGTAGCTGTAGCGTAGCGAGCTAAGCAAACCTTTACGATCACACAGACGAGACCAGAGGCTTTATAAAGGCCTGGGAATTCTGAAAGAGGACGGACGATCATGAGCTTAGCATCTCTTTCTCTACTCCCGTCTTTCTGCCTCTCTCTTTCTCTGTCTCTCTGTCTCTCTGCCCGTCTGTCTCTGTCTTTCTCTCGTCCGTCTGTCTGTCTGTCTGTCCGTCTCTCTGTCTCTGTCTCTCTGTCTCTGTCTCTCTCTCGTCTGTCTGTCTGTCTGTCTCTGTCTCTCTCCCTCTCTCTCTCTCTCTTTCTCCATCTCTGATACTCTCACTCTCTCTCTCTCTCTCTCTCTCTCTCTCTCTCTCTCTCTCTCTCTCTCCATCTCTGATTCTCTCTCTCTCGCGCGCTCTCTCTATCGCACTCTCTCTATCGCGCTCTCTCTCTCTCTCTCGCTCTCTCTCTCTCTCTCTCTGTCCCTCCTTCGTTACCTCAGTAATGATTTACTCATGCTTATCACGGGAGAATTCCACCAATGTGTGAGGCCTTCTCGTCTCGATGCCTGAGGGGGACTAGCTTAGCTAGTGTTTTGTTTGCCAGCCAAATACCATTACATCAGGCACGAGGCGGCTGGCACTAAGGAATAGGAATAGAAGGCCACGCTGATAAAGCCCCGGCCGAGATGAAAGTAGTGGACGCTGTGTTTGTTTGACCAATTTTTTTTTTTCTCCCTCTGACGTGAAGTCTGTCACTGCTGATTGTTGAAAGCCATCACACTCCACCTGCGCGTAATCACCAGCATGGTTGCCAGATTTCCAGCCCCAAAACCCCAACTAAATCCCACCCAATTTGAGCTAAATTCTATTGATTTCTATGGCCATACATTTGCAGAACAACCCACCAAAATGCCTTTTTTGCACATTTTTTACCTGCAGACAGCCACCCCTAGCAGCCCAATTGGGCGGGAAACAGCCCTACCTGGCAACACTGATCACCAGGTCGCTATGTCAACAGCTGTGCCTGAAGAAGAGCAGCTTGTTCGCCTGGCGGCCAAATCAGCTCAGCTATGACATCTATGCAGTCACACCCGTCTCGTAGCAAGCTGTGTTATGTTATGCTATGCTATGCTATGCGCCTCAGTCAGTTAGTGCAGATCTGTTTGCGACTCTCTGTGTGCTCTGGAATTTGATTGGGAGCAGATGGCGGGCTCTTAGCTTTATCAGTAGTATGCGCAGGTAGGCCTGTCACGATAACAATTTTTGCCAGACGATAACGATAACAAGAAATTATTGCGATAATCGATAATATTGTCTCTCTCGCCATTTTCAAACAATATAATGTGCAATAAAAAACACTGCTATGCAAGGTGCGGCCTCCTTCTTGAAACATTGAATGTAACATTTGGGCCAGCACCCTCAGAGGTTTAAATAATTAAGATTGACGCCTGCTCCAAGAAGAAATGTGTCAAACAATATAATGACGTAAAAATGCAATAAAAATGTGACTACACCCCTTCACATTTTTAAAGCATCACGGCGGGGGATATATATATGTTTTTAAATACATCCTCATGGAGCACAATAGGCTCTAAATAGGCTTTTTTGTATTTATTATTAAGGTAAGTTATATAGTCTTTCTTTAACATTTTCTGTTATTTATCTTTCTCAAGCACACTGAATGGCTTATAGGCCTATGGTGTGATGTAAAATAACCTACTGGTGGGGTATTGTTAATTCACAAATTATTACTTAGACAGCTTATTTCAAACAAATGCACGTTGTTACTAGCTAATTGTCAGTCAAAACCCAAATCAGCCCTGTTAAAGGCATTTCAACATCAGCAAAAAGCAAAAGAGCATGAACAGATGCACAAGTTCCAGCTCTCTCTCTCTCTCTCTCTCTCTCTCTCTGATACCCTCGACTGGAACAAGTTGCAATTCTGCGCACTTTAAAGTCCTTTATGAACGCCCATACATTGATTCTTATGAGTTATGAGTCGCCATGCCTCTGTTTCCCCTGTAGCGCGCTCAACCGTTCACATTCTCCTGGTGTGACAGATTTAAATCCACAAATCTTATCTTCATGATTTGCTTGCGGACTGCCTACTCATATTGTTAGGTCTAAATAAACATCTATATAGCGAAAATCACAAAAAGAACAGACAACGAACGTCGGGGTGGGAGGCGCATTGAATATTTAGTGGAAACTCGGCGAGGTTTAAAATAACAGCCTCAGAGCAAGTTTGTCGCGACGGCACCACTATTTCATGTTTGCACAAACACGTATTGGATATTGGGTTGCTGCGCATGTTTCAAAATGAACATTTGCCTCCGTGTTGGAGCTGTTCATTCCCCTCTCTGAGGAACGTTGCAGATGCGCTGACTGAGACTGGAAGAATATTGCGCTCCTAGTCTCTAGCGCTGATTCTTTGTCGAGGCTTATAAGCGACGCGCGGGAACACCAGCGTTCTATTTAAAAGACGCAAGTAGCCAGATCAATGCACTTTTTTCCAACCAGAACTGTACTGAAACTTAAAATTACACCAACATTTAAGCGTCATTGTGTTGGCCTATAACGCGCCATCAGTAGTCTTATGGCTACGGTTGAGAAAGGGAGAGAGGGAAAACAAAACATCACGCAAATAACTTATCGTTACTTATCGGGGCCAGAAAAGTGATCGTTCTTGTAAAAAGTTATCGTCCGATTTATTGACTTATCGTATATCGTGACAGGCTTATGCGCAGGTCCATTTCAAGTCACTTGAGGGCCTCTATGAAAAGGGGTGTTTTGGCCCCCCTTTTTTCCTATTCAAACTATTGGGGAGGACCCACCTTGAGTGATTTTGATGGTATTATCATTGTGAGTGTGGCAGCATCCCCTTAAAATTCAAAGACCAAAAAGTACTAGGTTGTTATTGCTACAATTTCAATAAAAGTACGCAACCCGACGTTACCAGGGGCCCACTTTCATCTGGGTGCCCTAGGCAATTACAGAGTTCCAGAGAGAGAGTGTGAATACTTTCGACTCAAGGTCAAAGCCGCCCCGTATTTCGTTGACCTCATCGTTCTGTTATTTTTTAAACTGGTGGAAGAAAAAATAACACGTTCTTTGTCTTTGTAGTCATAGCTGACACTTTTGAGACGTGCGGTAATGTAGTGTGAGGGGAACTTAAGGACTGTTTGGAAATTTATGACCAAAATAGCGGAAGTGGGGTTGTAGCCGCTTTGAAAGAAAAAAAAAACGCCACCATATATTGTTAGTTTGGGTATTCTTTACTCTTCAAAAGGGAAGTGCCAAAGTTCACTTTTTTAATAATGATGTTGCCACAGACTCCACAGTGTCCATTGGCCATTGTTCCCAGCCCCCACACTACCTTGTTTTCATGCTGACCTCTCTCTGACACTCTCTCCACTCACAAACATGTGACAAAGCTGAACTATGAGTACAAAAAAAACTGTCTGTGGGAAAAAAAAGAGGAACTTGCTACTATTAAGTAGCACCAATCGTTTGGTTCCTTGTTATGGCATCCGACCCGACCGCAAACAAAAATCTAACAACAAATCACTTCTGTTATTATTACTTACAGTGCCATGAGAAAGTTTGAGCACCCTTTTGGAAAGTCATTACATCGGTTTATTATATATTTAAAGTAGCAACTTCATTTTAACATATGTTAAACTGTAGAGAGATAAACATTTCAGCAGTGGAAGAATTTTAATAGGTGTTACAGAAACAATTGTATGTGGATTTAAACAAAAATTGGCGTATGCATAAATATGGGCACCCCAAAGAAGGTGTACAACGAGAAATAAAACAATGTAACGATTTCCAAAAGGGTGCCCAAACTTTCTCATGGCACTGTAAGCGAGTTCATGGCTTAGTGGTCACAGTCTCACAAAAAATACCCTGACAAAAACTGTGTAGGTCGAAACGTGTCTGGCAGTCCATTTGCCTTTTGAGAAAAAATGAAAAAATAAGAAACCGTGCCACAGTCTCCTGCTCTTTATTTTTTGCTCACAAAATATAGTTTCACAGGGGCTTGCTGTGGCGCAACACGCTAGGACCCCCACGTTTGGGCTTTCATACCCATGGGGACCCCGGTTCGAGTCCGGACGGGGTCATTTCCCAATCCTCCCCCATTTCTTTCTCCCACTCACCTCTTGTCAGCATCTCATACAACCCTGTCAATAAAGGCATAAGATGAGATGTATTTTGAACCCGTCTGTAAACACAGAGACTATGGAACTGAAGCGAAGCGGTCTGTACACTGGAGCTGTGCCTGATCAACATGGCACAACATTTCTTGGAAGTAATGTTCCTTTTAAACGTCCTTTTACATTCTACAAATCCAGACGCCACAGCACAGACCTGCTGCATCTTGGAGCACTGAAACTTCATCCATCAATATTTTGAAGTGGAATCACACCTGGGTGGTAATTCCAAGAACATGGTTAAGCGCTAAACAGTTTTCTTATTTACACTGACGTGGCCATGTTTTCTCCTCTCCTCACAGCGTTGGCGGCGCTGTTGCGCGAGGGCGAGACCCTTGAGGACCTGATGAAACTCTCTCCTGAGGAGCTGCTGCTGCGCTGGGCCAACTTCCACCTGGAGAACGCCGGCTGGAGCAAGATCAACAACCTCAGCTCCGACATCAAGGTGAGAACAAAAGGCCACATTTTCGCCGGCCCAGCCGTGTAGTGGGGCTCAAGCTGATTTTCATTCACGGGGAGCCTGAGCTGAGCTCTCCGTAGCCTTTTACCTCAGATGGGGTCGCCGGCGGGCTTATTCACTATTTGCTGAAAATACCCCACTACATCATAACAAGTCAAGTCAAGTCAAGTTTATTGTCAATTTCTTTACATGCACTGGTCATACAAAGAATTTGAAATTGCGTTTCTTGCTCTCCCATGCAGACATAGACTAATCTAGGTAAGGACATAGACAGTATAGACATAGACAGTACTCATACATGGACATAGACAGTATGGACGTAGACATTGCTCATACAGACATTTAAAGTGCAAGACTGGACAACAGAAGACTTGTAGAGAACATACATTAAGAGGAGGTATTTTGTTGTTCTTTTTCTAAAAGTCCTTTATAGCGTTCTGACATAGTAATAGTAGCATTTGAAGAAATAAATAATTAAAAATGTTTTACACCAGCAGCAGTATGTGTGTGTGTGTGTGTGTTTGTATGTGTTTTGTGTGTGTGTGTGTGTGTGTGTGTGTGTGTGTGTGTGTGTGTGTGTGTGTGTGTGTGTGTGTGTGTGTGTGTGTGTGTGTGTGTGTGTGTGTGTGTGTGTGTGTGTGTGTGTGTGTTTAGTGCAGGTAGAAAGTGCGGTGTGCGTCTGTGTGTGTGTACCTGTGTATGTGTGTGTGTGTGTGTGTATGTGTGTGAGTATGAGTTGTGTGTCAGTGTGTGTATGTTTGGGTTTAGTGCAGAAAGTGCAGTGTGTGTGTGTGCTGTGTGTGTGTGTGTGTGTGTGTGTGTGTGTGTGTGTGTGTGTGTGTGTGTGTGTGTGTGTGTGTGTGTGTGTGTGTGTGTGTGTGTGTGTGTGTGTGTGTGCATGTGTGTGTGTGTGTGTGTGCATGTGTATGTTTTGAGTTAGTGCAGGTTGAAAGTTCAGTCACAGATGTAGTAGTGCAGGTGGAATGTTCAGTCGCAGATATGGTGGTGGGGATGAGGGGGGGGAGCGTTGTCAGTGGCCTGGCTGGCTAGAGGCTGACAGTGAAGGGAGAGTGGGTTGAGTGTTCAGTATCTTGATTGCTTGATGCATCGTGCTGCTTGCAAGCCTGGTGGTACGGGAACGGAGGCGCCTGTACCTCTTTCCAGAGGGCAGGAGGCTGAACAGTTTGTGTGCAGGGTGGCTTGTGTCTTTGATGATCATCAGTGCTTTCCGGGTGAGGCGTGCGGTGTAAATGTCCTGCAGGGAGGGGAGTGGTACTCCAATGATCTTCTTCGCTGTGTTCACAACACGCTGGAGTGTCTTCCTGTTTTTCTCCGTGCAGCTTCCTCCCCACACTGTGATGCAGCTGGACACGACGCTCTCTATGGTTCCTCTGTAGAATGTTGTCATGATGGAGGGTGTAGCACTTGCCTTCTTTAGTTTGCGCAAGAAGTAGAGACGCTGATGGGCCTTCTTCGCCAGTGATGTAGTGTTGGTGGTCCAAGAGAGGTCGTCGCTGATGTGCACTCCAAGGAACTTGGTGCTGCTCACTCTCTCCACAGCATCACCGTCGATGGTCAGTGGTGGCAGTTGTTTTTGGACCCTCTGAAAGTTGACAACAATCTCCTTGGTCTTGTTGACATTCAGCAGGAGGTTGTTGGCTTTGCACCATCTGGCCAGCAGGTCTACTTCTTCTCTGTAGTGGGTCTCATCGCCCTTAGTGATGAGGCCCACCAGTGTTGTATCATCCGCAAACTTCACTAGATGGTTAGTGCTGTGGGTCGTTGTGCAGTCATGTGTCAGCAGCGTGAACAACATTGCTATGACAGTACTGAGAGCCTTAAGTAACAGATTAAGACATAGCCATTAAAATTCTGGTGACAGAAAGGTTATAACATAGGCTCTGCGCTAAGGGGTTAACCCATTGATGCCTAAAGCACCTGCAAAAAATGCCTGCTGGATGCTTCAGCCCTAAGGGAAAGTTGCCCTCAGCCTATAAAAACCTAAATATATTGGCCTCTGATGCGCATGAAATAGGTTGCATTTAAACCCCAAGACCCTCACCTTGCATTAGAATGTGTTCATTCAGCTGTAACATACCCACATTGTTATTAAAAAAAGCAAAAATCTCAAGAGCCTGAATGCAGCGTGTATGTCGCTCCAGGCACTAAAGGTCAGACAACATATACGAGTCATCAGGCTAAAATGGGTTAAACTACAATCATACAAGGGTGGAGTACAACTTCACATTTATTATTGTGACCTCTTAACGTGTAACTTGTCTGTATCTCATGGTTGATCCTTGCACACTACACGCCAGTATCCAGCCTGAAACTGATCCCCACACAGAGCCGAAAACAAAAACAAAAAGATGACGGTTGTGGCTGTCAAATGTTCTCTGTTTAGATACCATAGATATGTCGCTTGAACTTGAGCACTATGCGCATGCTATGTTTAGAAATGAGTCCACAGCCATCACTATGCCTTTCATCACCACAGATGTACTGTACTGTATATGTTGTGCTCATCATCCTCAAGACCCATATATGCAGCTCTGTGTTTAGATATGGACCCTCATCAGTTGCTACACTGTCTGTCTGTATTTTTATGACCACCAGATGTTCTGTATTCTGTATGTGGTGTGTGTGTGTGTGTGTGTGCGTGTGTGCGTGTGTGCGTGTGCGTGTGTGCGTGTGTGTGTGGTTGTGTGTATATGGGGATGGGTCATAAACGTTTTTAGAAGCAGACGTCCAGGTGGCGCAACCACAGCTAAATGTCACTATTGTGTGACATTGGAACATTAGAACATTTATTAACTGTGCAGCATGGAATGAATAATTATATGGAATGAATGTTTATATATATATATATATATA
The DNA here is from genome assembly GCF_034702125.1 of Engraulis encrasicolus. Taxonomy (NCBI): domain Eukaryota; kingdom Metazoa; phylum Chordata; class Actinopteri; order Clupeiformes; family Engraulidae; genus Engraulis; species Engraulis encrasicolus. Next base: position 25,417,542 of record NC_085879.1, read on the forward strand.
TATAATCCAGAAAAGTTGATAACCCATACTGTACTATAGTGGCATTAGCTGCGGTTCCACCATTTGATTTGTGTGACTAAAGACATCAGTGACTCATTAGATACATGAGGGGTCGAAGACGTCCAACATGAAATTGTCCTTCAGTGCTAACGGGTACTTTTGCTTACTGTAACAGTGAAAAACATGATTTTCAATTTTTTGAAAAGTGAATGCATGAAAGCCAAGCCAAAAAAATAATGAAGTAATTTTTTTTAGTATCCGTTACACTGAAGGACAATTTCATGTTGGACGTCTTTGATCCTTCAATGCATGTTTACCTTGCATAGCCAGACGTCTGCTCATGCCTGGGCTGCAGATCTGCATATGTATACTATACTGTACTGTACATCAGCGTGGCTAGGCAGAAAGCCGGCTCAATCGATGCCTCTTATCAGAGCACAGTGGAGGCAATGTGAGACTGAGCTGTGGGTGGGAGCCTTTGTTAGCCTCTCTCCATCTCTCCTCCACTCCCCCCCTCTCTTTCTCTCTCTCTCGCGCTCTCTCTCTCTCTCTCTCTCGCTCTCTCGCTCTATCTCTCTCTCGCTCGCTCATTCTATCTCTATATCTCTCTCTCTCCCTTAATCAACCACTGCTGTTGTTGCTCTTTTTTCTCCTTCCTTTCATATTCTTCTTTATACCTCTCCTTTCCTCCCTTCACACCTCCTTCTCTCGTTCTTTCTGTTAGCTGTGAGCTCAGCTCACCCATCCACTCATCTGTTTCTCCTCTTTTTCCCTTTCCCTCGTTCTTTCTGTCTGTGTGTGTATAAGCTAGCCCATCCCAACCCTTACCCTCTCAGTCTGAGCCAGGACCTTTTAAATGCTTCATCCATCCTCCCTCTCTACCTCCCTCCCTCCACCCCTCCCTTGTTCTATCTCCATCCTTCTCTCACTTTCTCCCTTCCTCCGTTCCCTCTGTGGATGTGTGTGAGCTAGTCCATTTCATCCCTTCTCCTCTCTCAGTTTGACACTGGGCTTTTAACTGCCACATCCATCCTCCCTCTCTCCATTCCCGCCTTCCTCCCTCCTTCCACTCCTCCCTTGTTCTATCTCTAGCTTTCTCTCCTTTTCTCATTTCATCCCTTGTTCTGTGTGTGTGTGTGTGTGTGTGTGTGTGTGTGTGTGTGTGTGTGTGTGTGTGTGTGTGTGTGTGTGTGGTCACACACATGGCCCATCCCCTCTCCTCTCAGCCTTAGCCGGGGCTGCTTTTAACATCTCCACCCAACCCATGCATCCTCCTCTCTCTCTCTCTCTCTCTCTCTCTCTCTCTCTCTCTCTCTCTCTCTCTCTCTCTCTCTCTCTCTCTCTCTCTCTCCATTCCTACCTTGCTCCCTCCACTCCTCCCTTGTCCTATCTCTAGCTTTCTTACTGTAGCTGTGTGTGTGCTAGCTCATTCCATCCTCTCCTCTCCTCTCCTCTACGTCTGTGTCGGGGCTGCTTTTATCGTCTCCATCCATCCCCATCCTCCCTCTGCTCTCCTCTGCCAGGCAGCCAGCTTACGGCCCTGTCCTGCCCTCTGACCCCACTGGACACTTATATCCAGCCCACTTCCCCTCCTAGAGTCAGCGCCCTCTCATCCCATCATCATCATCATCGCTCTCTCGCTCACGCTCTATCTCTCGCTCTCTCGCTCATGCTCGCTCTTTCTCTCTTGCTCTCTCTCCCCTTCACTCCCCCTTCACTCTTGCTCTCTCTCCCCTTCACTCCCCCCTCACTCCATCTGTCTTTCTCTCTCTCTCTGTCTCTCTCTCTGGCTGTCTCTCTCGCTCTCGCTCTCGCCCTCTCTCTCTCTCTCTCTCTCTCTCTCTCTCTCTCTCTCTCTCTCTCTCTCTCTCTCTCTCTCTCTCTCAATATTCGCCTTTCTTAGCTCCCCTCATAACTTTTTTACATATTCACTTAGCTACTCAGTCATCACTTTTTTGTTCACATTTCCCCTCTCCTCTACTATTCTCTTCCTCCATCCTCGTGCCCTCTCTCACTCCCCTTCATTTTGCATACCCTCTTTCACCACGTTTTCTTTCATCACCTCTTTCTACACCTCCTCTCCATTTCCTTATCAATCTCTCCATCTGCCACCTCTCTTTCTCTCTTTTTCCGTGTCCTTAGCAATCTCTCCATCTCCCCCTCTCTCTCTTTCTTTCCTTCTCCGTTTCCCTCCATCTCTCATTGCCTTTTATCGACCGAAGCCCTCTGATTATTTTTAGGAATCACACACACACACACACACACACACACACACACACACACACACACACACACACACACACACACACACACACACACACACACACACACACACACACACACACACACACACACACACCTCCCTCCTCCTCCCACCACTACATCAGCTAATGCCAAGGCGGCGATAAATGTTTGATGTGCGTGGAGGGTGCAGGCGATGCAGGGAGGGGTGGGGGCACTACAGGGAGGGGTTGGAGGCACTGCAGGGAAGGGGGGGGGCAGTGCAGGGAGGGGTGGGGGGCAATGCAGAGTGGTCAAATGGATGAGTCCACTCCTATGGCCAGACGTTTTGATATTTAAAACACTGCGCCACGATATGGATTGCAGATTCTGCTAATTGAGTTTCTCCTAGTCGAGAGGAATATTCTGGACATTCACAGTGAAATGATCTGAGTAATCAGTAATTGGCTGTCCTGGATTAACATTATTGCAGATATCAAAAAGCATAGGCCTCTAACCCATTTTAGCCTACATTTTTAAAAGGTGCCTAAATATTTGTGCCTCAGATTTGTGCACATAAAAATATGAAATGCATTTAAACGCTAAGACCTCCCTTTTACATTAGAATGTGTTCATTCAGCTCTAATATACCCACATTTTTAATCAAACAAATCTAGTAGTAGGAAATGGATCGCACTCAATTTTTCTTCTTTCTTGTTGTTTTCTTTTATTTTAACATTGCAGGGACTGACATGACAGACGTACTGAAGAAGGCTCTGTGCAGCCGATACGTCTGTCATGTCAGTCCCTGCAATGTTAAAATAAAAGAAAACGACAAGAAAGAAGAAAAATTGAGTGCAATTCATTTCCTACTACTAGATTACTTCAGAGACGCACCAACAAGACGGAAGAGTGCGGTGTGTGGAAGATAACCTAGTCAATCAAATCTCAAATCTCATGAGCCTGAATGGCAGCGTCTGTGTCGCTCTAGCTGCCCGCGTAAGTCAACGCAGCATCAAGCTTAAATGGTTTGAATATGACATTGGCTTGCCATTCTCTCCACTCGAGAACTGGTGCAGCAGGAACATGCAGTCACATGCGGCCCCACCCACCTGACAGTCAGGGGGCGGATTAAGATGGCCTGGGGCCCCTTGGCTACAAGTTGCTTTGGGCCCCCTCAGAAGACAAATTTCAGGACAAATTTACATAGAGACACAGTGTCATAATTACAAGCTAGGAATTAAGGATGCCATGTCTATCAACTGTACCCAACACTTTTTCAATTTCATTATTGCATCTTGTCACAATCCTGCAGTTTTTCACGTTTGCCTAATCAGTGGCCCCTCGGCAGGTGGGAGCCCCTAGGCTGCAGCCATATCTAGCCTGTGGGGCCCGCTGGCAGGTGGGAGCCCCTAAGCTGCAGCCATATCTAGCCTGTGGGGCCCCCTGGCAGGTGGGGGCCCCCTGGCTGCAGCCATATCTAGCCTGTGGGGGCCCCTGGCAGGTTAGGGGGCCCCCTGGCTGCAGCCATATCTAGCCTGTGGGGCCCCCTGGCAGGTGGGGGGCCCCTGGCTGCAGCCATATCTAGCCTCTGCGTTAATACGGTCCTGCTGACGGTGCATTAATCCGGGAAGGACCATTCCTCTGCTGAGACACCCGCCCTCTGCTGAGACCCCCAGCCCCCCTATTGCACTAGGGGTTCCCAAACTTAACCATGCCAAGGCCCCCCATATACCGGTAGATTCCAGCCAAGGCCCCCTTAACATGGGTCATGCCGCACTACTTTTCCTGTGTGCACCCCCCACAACCCCAGTCCTAGGCCTGTGAGTCAGTGCCCCACTAGGATATATAAAATTAACTGATGGAAGTATTGTGTAGCCTACCTCGATTTTGGGTTTATTTTGGTGTACATTAATTATTCCATTTCTTCAATAATTTATTTTAGTATTCCCTACCAACTTTCCGCGGCCCCACTAGCATCCCCTCGCGGACCCCAGGGGTCCCCGGCCCCCACTTTGAAAACCACTGCACTATATTGCATTGCACCATGTAGTGTGATGGTGGTTTATATGGTCTGGGCACCTCTGTAATGCACTGCTATATAATGAATGAGTGAACACCGCAGATTCACTTTCAACGCTTCTCTCTCCATCATTTTCTCTCCTCCACCCTCTCTTCATCCCACTTTCTACTGTATCTCTCCATCATCATCATCGCTCTCTCTTTCTCTCTCTTTCCATCTTTTCCTTGCTCTCTCTCTGCGTTGCTGTATTTTGCTCTTCACCCCTCCCTTTTCTCTCCCTCTTTTTCTATTTCTATCCCCATCTTCTATCGCCATGCCCCACCCCCCACCCTCCCCCTCTCTCTCTCTCTCTCTCTCTCTCTCTCTCTCTCTCTCTAACCAAGCGTATTGCCAGGCAGCTACTTCATCCACAGCTGTAATATATTTCTCCTGTTTTAGTTCCCCATATGACTCCTTAAGTGGCCGTTGGAGTGGCTCCACAGTGTCGTTATTTTAAGTGTATGTATTGACTTGTCCTTTTTTTTAAAGGAGGACATTTTTGGATCGATGAATAAAGTGTATTTTAAATGTTGTCTGGGAAATGAAGCTGGGAAAATGGCTGTATAATAATCATTACAGCTGCTCTAATATTGTGATGCAGTGATTCAAGAAACATCCATCTGGGGCCTATACTAAGAAGCTGGTTCAGTAAACCAGAGTGGAGTCCAGGCTCTTCTATTACCTCTTAACTTAACCTGGTTTACTGTAGTCCAGGCTCTTCTATTAGGTGATTTACCTCTTAACTTAACCTGGTTTACTCCTGAACTAGCCACTTAGTGTACCCCTCTGCTCTAATTCCGTGATGCAGTGATTCTAGAAATATCCATCTTAGGGCTGTCCCGACTATTCGACGTAATCGATTATGTCGATTGCGTAAATAAGTCGGCGTGTTCAACATACCGTCGATTGCGTGATTTGCGCAAAAAAAAAAAAACAAAAAACAAAAAAAAATTTTTTCTTTTTTTTTTTTTTTTTTTTTTTTTTTTTTTTTTTTTTTAACGATTTCCGTTTTTGTTAAGTTTGAATTACGATTTCCTTAGCATTTTCCTCCTGGAGTAAATACATCCTATAGAGAAAACCACAAGTGCTTGAAAGACAGGGATCAGTCAAGTCTAGTCTAGGAAGTCTAGTCAAGTTGTTGTAGTTAACTTGGGTTTGGGAGCAATATGTCTATGCGTTAACAATTTCACAGTGCTCTTAAATTCTTATCTTTGCTCCTATTTTGTTTTATTATTTTTTTCATTACATAGACCCCTGCATGAGGGACGAATGAAACTGTGTTGTAAACATAAATGATTCACTGTAGGCCTACTGTATTTTTATAATTTAAATGACAATGTACTACTATTATATATACACATGTCATGGGTAAAATCTTATGTAGCCTTGTTTGTCAAAATATAAGTGGCTGAAATGTAGGCCTAGGCCTATAGTTTCTCCATGCGCCAATGTCATACTTTCATTGTTTTGTCTGTGACTAATTTATAAAATTTCCCCTTTTTTAGAAATCATTGTCCTAATAGGCCCTAGGTGCACTCTGCTTTATTTGTCTATTATTTTTCAGGTCAAAATTAAGTGGCATATCACAGTTTTTGCCTTCCAAAAAAAATAAATAATAATCGCGACTATTCGAAAAAAATAGTTGATAGAATAATCGGGAGAAAAATAATCGTTAGGGACAGCCCTAATCCATCTGTCTGTTGTGTCTGTTGTCTTCTCTCTAAGCTGCGGCTGTCAGACTTTGCACATTCGGTGAAGGTACTCTCTCTCTCTCTCTATACAGCCCTGATGTTGTCAAGTGGATGTTGATGCTCATTTGAAACCTCATTCTGCTTCTTATTCCCTGAACGACATCATTTGATTTCTGTTATTTTTTTGGGTTCTGATATTTGTACTCTGGTCGCGAGCATGTTTGTCATGTCATTTAGTCTGTGATGTCTTAATTTAGTACCCATTTCTAAAATTTGATTTTGATTTTTTTTGTTTGTTTTATGAACGGATGACCAGTTGCAAAGCATTTATCCCCATCATGTACATATTTATTGATTTTATTTTGGCTTCATTGTGTAGTGCCTGCACTCTGTCCGGTGTGCCAGTCAATGTGCAAAGGAGTATAGCTACCGTAAGTGTTATCCATTTGCTAATGTCTGTCTCTCTCTCTGTCTCTCTGTCTCTCTGTCTCTCTGTCTCTCTCTCTCTCTCTCTCTCTCTCTCTGTCTCTCTCTCTCGCGCGCACTCTCTCTCTCTGTCTCTCTCTGTCTCTCTCTCTGTCTCTCTCTCTCTGTCTCTCTCTCTCTCTCTCTCTCTCTCTCTCTCTCTCTCTCTCTCTCTCTCTCTCTCTCTCTCTCTCTCTCTCTCTCTCTCTCTCTCTCTCTCTCTCTGTCTCAGGACTCCAAGGCCTATTTCCACCTGCTGAACCAGATCGCCCCCAAGGGACTGAAGGAGGATGAGGAGCGCATCGACATCGACATGAGCGGCTTCAATGTAAGTGAAACACTCACACACAGACACACACACACACAGACAGACACACACACAGACAGACAGACACACACACACAGACACACACACACGAGTGGTTTCAATGTGAGTGCACTGCACCTTCTGTCTGTCTATCTGTCTATCTGTCTGTCTGTCTGTCATACTGACCCTTGGTCAGTCCCTTTATTGTGATGATCATCACTCTAGCCATCTGTCGTACTGACCTGCTACCCAACACACACAGGCTAACATGAGTGGCTTCAAAGTGAGCGCACCACGGACCCTCCCACCACACACATACACACACACACACACACACACACACACACACACACACACACACACACACACACACACACACACACACACACACACCATTACAATCACCACTACTGTCTACTAAGTCATACTGCCCCTCTGTCAGTCCCCGTATTGTGACAGTCATCGCTCTCACCAATCATCATCTATCCATCATACTGACCTGCTACCGAACACACTGACATCACTCAAGCGCACACAAACATGAGCAGAGGTGCAGGAATGCACAACACACTCTCACGTCCCACCACACACACACACACACACACACACACACACACACACACACACACACACACACACACACACACACACACACACACACACACACACACACACACACACACACACACACACACACACACACTATTACCAATGCGGGCCCCAGCTTATAAGCGTGTATTTAGCTTCTTATGGGGACCCTTTCTCTCCACACTAATATACCTTTTTCATGACATGATACTGAAAGTCTAAATTATGGTGTGAAGAGAAATAATTCAATCAATGCCATCACTGTCCTCCTCTTAGCACTGTAATTGTGCTTTTAAATCAGCCCCAATGTGAGTTCACCCCAGCCCAACCACATCTCATTATCGTGCCCTTCCTCTTAAGCCCTCACCAGACAACTGCTTTTCATGTCTTTTCCTTAGCTGTGCTTTTAATTCAGTCCGCACGTGACGTGAGTGCCCTGAACCCTCTCACCACACGCCATTACTACCATCCTCCTCCTCCTCTGCTTCAGGCTTATATTAGCTGTAGCGGTGTGCTTTTAAGTCCGTTCTTGTGCTAGTTTAATTATTTAAAAGGGCTGCTGTGCAGGGTCTGTGACTGCATGTGTGCGTTGGGGGCTTTAGAGAGACTTCTTTGTAGTCTCCTGGGTGATAATCACTGGTAGCTCTGCAGAGTGTGTGACGCTTCAGTAATAGACACACGGACACACACACACGGACACACACACACGGACACACACACACGGACACACACACACGGACACACACACACGGACACACACACACGGACACACACACACACGGACACACGCACACACACACACACACACACACACACACTGACTCTGCTGGGAACTCTCCTGCCAGAGCTCCCTGATTTAATAACAGTGACAAACGGGAGTCGCTTGCGTCTCCACAGAGACCCGTTGGAGACATCAGGCTTCCCACACAAGAACTTGTGTGTGTGTGTGTGTGTGTGCGTGCGTGTGCGTGCGTGCATGTGTGTGCGTGCGTCTGTGTGTGTGCGTCTGTGTGTGTGTGTGTGTGTGTCTGTGTCTGTGTCTGTGTCTGTGTGTGTGTCTCTGTGTGTCTCTATGTGTCTGTGTGTGTCTCTGTGTGTCTCTGTGTGTGTGTGTGTCTCTGTGTGTGTCTCTGTGTGTGTCTCTGTGTGTCTCTGTGTGTCTCTGTGTGTCTCTGTGTGTCTCTGTGTGTCTCTGTGTGTCTCTGTGTGTCTGTGTGTGTCTGTGTGTGTCTGTGTGTGTCTGTGTGTGTCTGTGTGTGTCAGTTGCAGGCGTAGTATATGCACAGGCCATCTTCATATGTCAAGCACAGGCTTAGTGCTAATCAGATTTTAAAGGGGCTCCAGGTAGGATTAACAATTTAATTAATCACAGTCCAGAGTCAGACGATGCTTATGCGAGTCATTAGCTCTCGCGACCACTTCCACTGTCCGCCGTCAGAAAACCCCACTTGCAACTTTTGACAGTGCGGTTCGAAGGAGTGTCGTGGGAAAGACTTTTCATTTGAAAACACCGCTTTACATACCGTATTCAGATTTGTATCAATTGTCTCGTGGCGAGTTTATTTGAACAGCATTTTTTCATTACAGTGTAGATTCTGAGACTGGCATGCCACGGGCACCGCGCAAACGTCATCCTACCTTGTAAAAAAAAACAAGTTCATCCCATTGATTTTTGCCCACTTTGAATTTGAGTTTGACAACCCTGGTATAGACTGTGCGATTATAATGTGTCCAAAGTCATTTAGAAAGTAGTAGTAAGTGTACTTTATGTGGATGAGTGAGTATAGGCTTGGTTTGTATAGGGGCTGTGCCAACGTGCTCGAGTTATTTGAAAAGTAGAAGTGTGGCTTCGTGAATGGGCTTTGAGTATGTACAGACTGAGGCTGCACTAATGTGTCCAAAGCCATTTAAAAAAGTAGGCGTGAGTAAGTGTGTGTGTGTGTGCTTATAAAAACACTTGTCCTCCACATGTCTTAGTCATTTGCACCACCACCCCAGTTGCGGCCGGCGGCAGGTTTATTTTCCTGTGGTTCATTATGTTCCCAAGTTGCCCGCCCCCGTCTGGCATTTACCCCTGCTAGCGATCTGCCAGCACAGCCCTCCATACCCTACTCCTCCCCTCCCTGCCTCTCTCCATCCATACCCCTCTCCCCACATCTCCCTGTCCCTCTTCTCCCCCCCTCTCCTCCATGTCTCTCCCCTCTCCTCCATGTCTCTCCCCTCTCCTCTCCTCCCCTCTCCTCCATGTCTCTCCCCTCTCCTCCATGTCTCTCCCCTCTCCTCCATGTCTCTCCCCTCTCCTCCATGTCTCTCCCCTCTCCCCTCTCCTCCCCACCCTGCTTCTCTCCATACCCCACCTCTCCTCCCCTCTCTCTCCCCTCTCCACACACTTGCCTGTCCCTCCCCTCCCCACTTTGGCTCTCCCATCTCTCCCCATCCTGCTTCTCTCCCCCTCTTCCCATGTCTCTCTCCCTCACCCTAGTTCTCCTGTCTCTCTCCCCCAAATCCTGGGTTCCCTCCAAATCCTGCTTCTCTCTCCTCCCGAGTCCCCCCCCCCTAGCCCTCTCTCCTCCCCACCCTACCTCTGTCTCCTCCTCACCCTGCATCTCTCTCCTCTCCCCAACCTCTCTCCTCTCCCCTACCCTACTCTCCTCTCCACCCTGCACCTCTCTCCTCTCCCCTACCCTATTCTCCTCTCCACCCTACCTCTGTCTCCTCCCCACCCAACCTCTCTCCTCTCCCCTACCCTACTCTCCTCCCCACCCTGCATCTCTCCCCTCCCCTACTCCAGAAGAGGAACCCTACTAGACTCATGAAGCGGTTAGTCATGGAACTGAATCAGAAGGGCCCCCTCCACACATACATAAGCATGCATGCACACACGCACGCACTCAAAGACAAATGGAGACACAGACACACACACACTTGTTAATTCCAGGAGGATGGAGTGTGTTAGGGGTTGCCTGTGTGCTCTTTGTGGCTCTGCAGTGGTTGTTTAGGCCTTGCCAAGCAGTAATGGGCATACATTGTGCTTCAGTACTGCTGGTCTTCATTGCAGTTCACTGGCATTACGTTATCCCTAATAAAGCTTGGAGACATCATGGCCATTGCGTTATCTGTAATGAAACCCCAGAATTGCTAAAATGTCCCCGAATTCATAAATGTTAACAGATTTTTTTTAAATGGTGGAATGATATCATGCTCTTTCTCTCGCTCTCTCGCTCTCTCGCTCTCTTACTCTCTCGCTCTCTCGCTCTCTCGCTCTCTCACTCTTTCTCCCACGCACGCACGCTCTCTCTCTTGCGCTCTCACTTGCACATGCTTTCTCTTTATTTCTCTCTCTCTCCCTCTCTCTATCCCTCTCTTGCGCCCTCTCCCTCTCTCTCTCTCTCTCTCTCTCTCTCTCTCTCTCTCAGTCCCACCCCCCTCTGCCAGCCAGACGGTGGACTGAGTGAGTGACACAGGCAGGCAAAAATGTGGTGACTCAGATGAGGGGACAAGGCTGGTGTCTATGCCGTGCCTTGCGCGCGTCTACTTAAAAAACCAAATGTTCGTGTGCCGTTAAAGTGATGTGTCTGTTTAACCCTGGCCCTGTTGGTATAATGGTGGGTGGTGGGCCACCCATACTGCACGCAAGCGCACACGTAGATATACACACTCCATGCACAAACGCGCGCACGTGCACACACACACACACACACACACACACACACACACACACACACACACACACACACACACACACACACACACACACACACACACACACACACACACACACACACACACACACACACACATAATCTCTCTCTCTCTCTCTCTCTCTCTCTCTCTCTCTCTCTCTCTCTCTCTCTCTCTCTCTCACACACACGCACACACAGACTCACACTCCCTAAGGGACTCCATTGACATGGTCATGCTCTGGGTCACGCTGCTGTCACCACCACTGTCCGTAACGCCCTGAGGCCTTTTCTTATTCTCAAGCCACATTGTTTCACATGTCCTTCAACAGTTATACTGCTGTTATACCAGTTATAATGGTGGGATTTAAGGTGTGTGTGTGCATACATGTGCATTTGTAGCGTGCGTGTGTGTGTGTGTGTGTACGCGTACGTGTACACGTGTGCTTGTGAGTCTCTGTGTGCGTGTGGCCCTTCCTCTGCTCTTTGTATGTTTTTGTGTTATCAAACTGACCCATAGTATGAGACCCAGGGGATATGGAGATGGAGATGAGGTTGTAAGCGGGCTCAATGCTTTATGTTGTCGTGTGTTTACTATGAGTCCATGAGGGACTGCAACATCATGCTATTGGCAATACTATATTTACTAGTTCGGAAGGGACTGCCTAACGTTATGCTAATGTCAGTACTGTGTTTACGATAAGTCCATGAGGACTGCCTAGCGTTATGCTAAAGTTAGTCATGTTTACTATGAATCCATAAGGGACTGCTTAGCGTTACGCTAATGTCAGTCGTGTATGTCGTCACGTCGGATCGCAGTTCTAGTTTGCCTTTTGCATTACAGTGTAGCGTGTGTTGATACTGATGACATGTTTATTGCTTGACACACATAGCTCGTCCGCCAATACTACCAGTGTTTATGGTATGTGCTATGTGGACAATATGGTACGTTCGAGACTGTTACATGGCGGGTTTAAAAGTTCAAAACTAGAGTGGGCGTTGATTATATACGGTGACTGCGCTTCCTTTTTTGTACAGTTACTCACCTTCTGTAGGCTACATTTATCAAACACAGAAGCTATTACATTGCAATGCTGCAAGGCTAACTAAAATCTGTATGTTTACAGTGAGCATGGCTGAATAAAAGTAATAGATAATCACTACATACTTAATGGTATGGGGAACCTATTACAATCTGCTACTTTAAAATCATAAAGGAGCACTATTATCCTGGTATTCTACAGACACAAGGCGGGAAAGAGAAATTGCAACATGTATGGAAAGATAAGTGCTGACTGTCAAGTCAAGTCGGCTTTATTGTCAATTTCTTTACATGCACTGGTCAAAAGAAATTGACAATAAAGCTGACTACATTACATTAGTTAAGGTAAATATTAATAAATAAAAAAAGAATAATTAGATACATGCCACTTTGGAAGGTATGGGGGATCTAGTCCAAGCTCCTTTTTTATTTATTTATTTATTTATAAATGTATTTTATTTTTTTGGTCTTTTTCGACTTTTTATTTGATAGGACAGTGTGAGAGGTGGACAGGAAGCGAATTGGGAGAGAGACGGGGAGGGGTCGGCAAAGAACCCGGGCCGGGAATCGAACCCGGGTTAGCCGCATGGCAGGAGGCGAGTGCCCTACCGGTTGGCCACGGCAGGGCCCCAAGCTCCTTTTAGCAGCACCAAGGAGCACTAGTCAGTTTGGCCTTTTGTTTTCAAACATTACTGCTATGCTGTTATTCAGTGCTGGAAGTGGCCAGACTCCAATGTTGCGGGAAAGACAAATTGCTGTGCTCTGTGGAAACAATCGACAAAATGTCAAAAAAAGAAGAAAAAGAAAAAGGGAAAAAAACTGACCTTCTAAAACACCCTCGGCAGTCCCAATGCAATCCAGACAGGGTTAGTGCCTTATTTGGAACTTCTCATCTGTATTAGGAAGGCTTACCGTGCGGTAGAATGCTCAACGTGGATTCCCCACAACCTCATCATGATACAGGCTTTTTGGCATTGTTGGGAAGAGGGGGAGAAAGGTGATGGGGGAGGACCAAAATAATCTAAAATGGACAGAATTTGAATCAACCCCCGCTTTTTGCCATTGTTGGGGAAGGGGGGTGGGTGTTAAGATATGTACCAAAACGATCTTAGAGAGGCGAATTTTGGCCATAAACCACGGAGCAACACACCACTCATACTTTAGCTGTGTGGACTGTGGTCGAGTCATGCTCACATTGTTGTTTAATTGCTTTGCTCATGCGTAACTCGTATGTGCATAAACACTTACAAAAAGTCAGTTTGTCCTCCGTTCTCAGTCATGTGTAGTCTGTGGTAAGGCCAAATTGTGATAATCATAATATGATCATCAATGGCAAATGGAGATATTATTTGTAATGTAAGTCATTGTGTTCAATGAAGCGTCCCCATATGGTCCAAGTCATGTGACCTTCGGGCAGCTGGGCTTGCCGCAGAGTCATTCTGTTTTTTTTTCTCTCCCAATGCCTTATGATATGGGGGTGGAGGTGGGGGTGTATACGCATCACTCGCTCTCTGTCTCTCTGTCTCTCTGTCTCTCTCTCTCTCTCTCTCTCTCTCTCTCTCTCTCTCTCTCTCTCTCTCTCTCTATCTCTCTGTCTCTCTGTCTCTCTGTCTCTCTCTCTGTCTGTCTATCTATCTATCTATCTATCTATCTATCTCTTTCTGATAAGGTGATGTGCATCTCCAATAGCTGATCTCTGACGTCATGAAGGACAATTGGAATACCACAAGGACTGAATGCCTTGTCCATATGTGTGTATCAGTGTTAATTTCGTCAGCTTTTTTTGATTTAGTCGTAGTCTTAGTCACAATGACGAAAATCAATTTTAGTCTTAGTCATATTTTAGTCATTGCCTTCCCAATTTAGTCTTAGTCTTTGTCTAAATGACGAAAATCAATTTTAGTCTTAGTCAATTTTTAGTCATTTTAGTCAACACTGTACATAATAGAACTTCTCCACACACTGCTTCTCTTTTTAACATATATCATTGACTGGACAGAATAAACCTTCTCCGCGCACTGCTTCTCTTTTTAACATATATCACACTGTGCAGAATGAAACTTCTTCACACACTGCTTCTCTTTTTCTCTATTGTATTTAACACCAGTGTTAATTTAGTCAGTTTTTTAAAATATAGTCTTAGTCTTAGTCACAATGACGAAAATCAATTTTAGTTTTAGTCATATTTTAGTCATTGCCTTCCCAATTTAGTCTTAGTTTTAGTCTAAATGACGAAAATCAAAAAAGGGCTTTGACGAAATATTTTAGTCATAGTCATGGTTGACGAAATTAACACTGGTGTGTATGCCATGCCAAGTTCATAAAAACACTGTTGTTGTGCCTCAGCTTGAGTGTTTCACCGGTGTTGTTGGTAATGATGTGTTTATGCCTCGGATCAGGGATTTTTGAGTGGTCTGTGGCCCACTGCTGGCCTGTGGCAAGATTGCTGGTGGATTCGTGAGTTGCTGTGCAATGTGCAATGTGCCGGTACTATATACAGGGCAGCCAACAGAGGGGGACAAAGGGATAAGTTGTCTCGGGCCCGGGGAGGAAGGGAGCCCAAAATTGGGCCCTCAATACGTTACATTGTGTTGGGTGAGGGGGCCCTTTCAGATTACTTTGTCCCAGGCCCGGCAAAAGCTGTCAGCGGCCCTGACAACAAATACACTTGTGCAAACACAGTGGGCCATGGGCTATTGCTCAATCTAAATGGTGGTCCCTGGGCCACCCATGCCTTAGATGAATTTCTGTCACTTTTCCATTGCTTTGGGTCGTTGGATGGAGGCACCAGCAGTCTTGCTCCGTGGGGTACGGATTGGTTATGCTGCATCAGGATAGTTGAGTAGGTATCCCCTGTGCTGTTTGACTATGTATGGATATGTTGAAACTACGGTATTAGCAAATCATCTGAAGAAACTTGTGTGTCTTTTGAAGCTTAGATGAGTCGGTTAAAGCGACTAATCATGAAATGATAAACGAGACTAAACTAAGTGTCAACAAACTATACTGTATGTTAAAGTATATAATGTCTCTAGACTATTCAAGTGGAAGGTTGGTTATCTTAGCTTAGAAAGCAGAGCTCTGTCTGGTCCACGGGCCTCATGTACAAAACTTGCTCACGCACAAAAAAGCTTTGAGTAACTTCTGACATATTTTCAGGTTTACTAATACTGAATTAACATTGAACAGTGGATGTGTATTACATTTCATGTGAAATCAGACATACCACATGAATCAGCATGTTAGTGCATGGACTGATGCGTTTGAAATTTTAGGCGCAAACAAATCTTTTCAGATTTCCACTTGCGCAAAGATTCAGCTGTAGGAAATCTACGGAAGTCTTTGTACACAAGGCCCCAGATCACTGGCCGTCATGCAGACCAGGCCAACCCACCCCCATCTCTTGATCCAGCTTTTAATCTGACATAGTATGTCTGTAGTGAACTACTTATAGCCCCCGTTTTATATGCCAACTGACAGCATTGATGGCAGCAGGCCTCTCAAAATGCTCAAAGGAAATACGCAGTCCGCACTTCTAAATCAACAATCCGGTGCAACCACAGCAGGACTAAATCATAACTAGAAAGGAAAAAGAATCTGGTGCCACACGGATGTCTATTTTCGGTGTATTTTATCAGTTCATTCAGACTAACGTTTAAACATGCGTCTTCATCAGAATCCTCTTAAGGCACCACCAGATTATGTTTCCTTTCTAATGCTCAGACTGACATCTTCACCATCCCCATCTCTTGTGATTTGGCTGTTTTGTTGCTGCCATGGAATAAGACATCAAAGATAAAAGGCTTTTAAGTGTGCAGAAACCCCACGCCAAACTTTCAGTCAGCCTTTGTCCTGCACCATTTCCTGGGATGTGCACAATTTTCATCCTCAACGGTGTGTTCAGACTTGCCCTGGCTGCATTGCTATTGCATTGGATTTTCCAAGTAGAATACCGGTGTTGCCCAAGTCTACCCTGTTGCCTAATAGCCAAGAGTAAAGGTCAGATTAGACTTCAGCAACTGCGAGCGTGAAAAGTCGCGTGGGAGTGGCCACGAACCAATTTTGTATTCATGCATCTGCGAGCTCTGCGAGGTCCGAGGTCTCGTTGCCAGCCACATTTGAAATTGCGCGATTAGGCTACTTTCACTACATTGTAAGCACTGCGGTCATTATTAAGCAATGTTGCTTTCTATCCCGGTTAGCGAGGTATTTTCACACAAATTGCAAAGGCAATGCAGTGGTATCATTATTTGACATACCCAGTCTGTTTTCACGAGCAGAAAACGCAAGCATGTAAAGACAGTTGATTCTGCCGATGTGTGTTTACATTCGGTGGAGGAACGGTAGTAAAACCGCAGGCATTGTGCCACGAGTGTTCAACTGATGCATTGTTTGTTACTTAGCTTAGCTTCGTGTATTTACACACATTTACACACAAGGCATTAATAAAGTTTTTAACAGAATACAGCTCTTTGGGAATCGAGTTCTTGCTTGTGTTTCAGATCATGTGCATGTGTACAAATGTGAATGTGAATCTTTAGGAGACGCTGAAGAAGGCTTAGGCCGAAACGTCTTTCTGTCATGCTAACCCACTACAATAAAATGCAAGAATTATGCTTTACAGTGCAGCTTTTCTACAAGAATTGTACAGTTCTGTTCGCTTGCTTCCAAAGACCTTGTGAAAATAGATAGAAGTTGAGTGCACGTTTTGATAGTGTCCAAATGATTGTCAGAACTTGTGTCACAGGAGAAGGACGACGTTGTGTGTTTTTTTGTGTGTGTGTTGATTTCTTTGTCTGTGTGTCTAGTTGTCTGTCTGAGTGATTCTCAACCTTATTTCGAATACAAAGACAGATTTAGACTGTATACTGTATGTTTCTGTGTCTAAATGATTTGTCATAACTTGTGTTACAGGAGAAGGACGACCTGAAGAGGGCGGAGGCCATGTTGGTCCAGGCGGACCGTCTGGGCTGCCGGCAGTTTGTCACCGCCACCGACGTGGTGGCCGGCAACCCCAAGCTCAACTTGGCCTTCGTGGCCAATCTCTTCAACAAGTACCCCTCCCTCACCAAGCCCGAGGGACAGGACATCGACTGGAGTCAGTTGGAAGGTGGGTTGTTGTCTGTGGTGTTTGTGTGTGTGTTGTCTGTTGTCGTGCGTGCATGCATGCATACCAAGTCAAGTCCGCTTTTATTGTCAGTTTCTTCATATGCACAGGTCATACAAGGAAATACCGCCCATTGGATAGAATAGGGGCGGACAGGCTGACTTAAGAGAGTGCTGTAGAGCCTGTAGGTGTGTCCCCTTTGGTGTGTGAATTTCCTGCATTTCCTGCCAGAGCTGTCCTGCAGGCTATAGGCGCCCTCTAGTGGCCTTTATGTATTATTGCACCATCTCGTACAACATGTGTGTAACATGTTTTAGTAAATTAATGATCGTGTTGGAGCTGGTGGTAGTAAATGTATTTTAATCATGTCAATTTAATGAAAGTTTACGTGTGAAGATGTCATGTCGTATAATTTCAATCAAAAGATATTCAAGTAAAAAATTCCTGACATTTACTCTTATTTCAGGTGAGACCAGAGAGGAGAGAACCTTCAGGAACTGGATGAACTCGCTGGGTGTGAACCCTTACATCAACCATCTCTACGGGTACGCCTGACTTATACTTCCTCATTTTCATTATGTAGGGACAGTAATTACAAGTTGCAAGTATGTAAAATGCCTGGGGATTTTGGTTTGTTTTTCGCTGGACGATCGTGATAAACATTGCAATCAATATTTGAAGTTAAACAAAATTGTGATACGATGTTTTAGCCATGTCGCCCACCCCTACTTCCTCATTTTCATTGCTCAGAATTAGAACTTTTTCAGTCATTAGAATATGTTTGACATGCTTCTCTCTCTCTCTCTCTCTCTCTCTCTCTCTCTCTCTCTCTCTCTCTCTCTCTCTCTCTCTCTCTCTCTCTCTCTCTCTCCCTCTCCCTCTCCCTCTCCCTCTCCCTCTCTCTCTCTCTCTCTCTCTCTCTCTCTCTCTCTCTCTAGTGACCTGATGGATGCTCTGGTCATCCTTCAGCTGTATGAGAGGATTAAGGTACCAGTGGACTGGAACACCAAAGTCAACAAGCCCCCATATCCCAAACTGGGGGCCAACATGAAAAAGGTACCTGCTGCTGGGGAAATGATTCAAGTTCACATGATGGAGGAGTTTATAATTACATTTTCCTGATTTTTCCACTATCTACTGTATACTATATTCCCAACACAAGGTTGCAAAACAGAATCTGAATATTCACTGTGTCATGGATGAGTATTTGTTAGGTCTTTTAGTCATTTTTTTCACATGGATGACGAATGAACATTATTAGATGGCTTTATTAGCATATCTTCTCTCCCCTGAATTACGTAGACTGCTGTGTACATATTTTGCAAGGTCAATTTCAGTAGCAGGTGACGACGTAAGCAAGTGTAGAGTAGGCTTTGTAGCCCAAGATACACACTACCTTAAGAAAATCAACAGCAATACAATAAATAAATAAACGACTATGATACACATATGTGAAAATAATAAACCAGAGGCCTTATGCAAAACTAGAAAACAAATGCCAATGTCTGTGCATATGATGTACATTTTATTGGAACTGAATACCGTTTGATGTATTCAAAGGAACCACTGATGCCAGACATCTGATACTAAAATAGCTATACCCATCTTGCTGTGCCTTCCTGTGCCTCGCTGCAGCTAGAGAACTGCAATGGTATAGGCTGTATGGTCTACACAAGGCTATTTTACATGTGATGTTATCTCTGCACAAGTGAGTTTTAGTCTAACTGTTTGGTGTGTTTTTTTGTCTTCTGTGTCCCTCTGCAGCTAGAGAACTGCAACTATGCGGTGGAGCTGGGCAAGACCAAGGCCAAGTTCTCGCTGGTGGGCATCGGGGGGCAGGACCTGAACGACGGCAACCCCACCCTCACCCTGGCACTCGTCTGGCAACTCATGAGGAGGTAGGGCCCCAGGTCCAGATTAGGGGGGGGGGGGCGGCGGGGGGGGGGGGGGGGGGGGGGGGGGGGGGGGGGGGCTACTTGGTGAAACTTAAAGGTGGGGTTGCAGGTTAACCACTTTAAGAAAATGACATCACGTTGGGGGTTCTGCAGGCTCATAGGAGTCTATGTAGAACCTT
>NC_085879.1:25441777-25456777 GCF_034702125.1 Engraulis encrasicolus
CGATTGCCCATGGCAGTTTATAGGTCGTTAAGAATGTGGTATTTGGCATATGTGTAGCCCATATCCAATCATGTCAGTTGTATCTATTCAAATAAACTGCAGCCATCGCTTTAACACCCCTACTCTTTCTCCTGATTGCACCCCAAGATCTGGTACCTAGGGATGGAATCCATGCTACATTTCAGATCAGAACAATTGTGTAAAGTAGTAGGATTTCACAGGTTATGGTATATACTATGGCCAACATCAATCAAACTGCCAATAATGCGTAATTAAAAGATTTCCATAAACTTTGAATAAATGGTGAATGGCACAGTTGGAACATGATGGCCATCAAAAAGTCAACTCAGGGTTACAGGGTACAGGGTACAGTATTAGGATTCATTTCTAGACCAGGATAATGATGTGAAGATTTGGCGTGTGTGTGTGTGTGTGTGTGTGTCTGTCTGTCTGTCTGTCTGTCTGTCTGTCTGTCTGTCTGTCTGTCTGTCTGTCTGTCTGTCTGTCTGTCTGTCTGTGTCTGTGTCTGTGTCTCGCGTGACAACCGGTGCCGTACGGCAGTCTGCACACTGTGCACAGCTGGTGTGTGAATGTGTATGTATGCGTGTATGTCTTTTTTCAAAGCGCTTTGAGTAAACTTCATAGTTGTGATACTACATAAATACATATTGCAATTAGACTAGAAGCATTTCCAGAAAAAGGCCCTTTTTAAGGGTGTTAGAAGCATTTTTTAGTAAAAGTTGGAAACCTAGTTTTCTAAGACAATTAGAGTACCCTGAATTCAGCTAGCCTGGTTCCCAAGCTGAATTTTGAGTTTTTGACCATGAAATGGGCAAAAAACAAAATGGCCGCCGAAATTCTTGATTTTGAGCAGAATACGTTAGAAAGTATCACTTTTCCACGGAAATAAATGGGCAATGCTCACATATTTGCATTTAAGATGTATTCCTACACTTACACAAAGGCAAAATGTCATGGCAAAAAGATAAAAATTACTATAATTATGCCTTTTTATAATGTGATATCCTCGTAAACTGGCATTCAATAGCAATAGCCTCCGTAAAGCACATTATCATACACAATTGTCATTCAATAAGATTTGGAAAGAAAAAGAGAGAGAAAGAAGATGGTATTATCTAAAAAACTAAATATTGGAACATGAATATGTCCCCGGTTCTTTAAAGGAGATGAGTGAGCCATCTCTATGGGAGCACACTCTCAGCTGTACGATTAGCTGAAGACCTTTGCAATCACGCCAAAGGTCTATGGGCGGGATGTCCACTTTCTCAAAACCGAAAATAAGCCACTTTGATGCCAAACCCTCTTAGGCTGTCGGCAACGAGGATGTCTTGAGAGATGGCTCACTCATCTCCTTCAGAGAACCGGGGACATATTCATGTCCTAATGTTCTCTTTCAGTCGAATCGTTCGCATATCTATGGGAGAGTTACAATCACTCCCGATTGCTGGTCCAAACTAGGCAGAACTCCAAGAGCCTCCTGTAAGGATAGCGCTCCTATCACCCTACAGACAATCAGTGGTCGTGCCCAGAACCCTATGTTCCTGTGGCAATGTGGTCACATCTAGCCGGTAGAACCGGACAAAGGTGGCGGGGGTTGGCCCAACCAGCCGCTCTGCACACGTCTGAAACTGCTGCACCCTTGAAGAGAGGACAAGATGTAGAAACCGCACTGGTAAAGTGAGCCCTAATCTGAGCCGGGGGTTGGCGACCCTTGGACTCATATGCCAGGACAATGGTTTGAACCAACCATTTGGAGACCTCTATTTCAAAACTGTAAGCCCTGTAGAGGGCTTGATGAAGCACACAAACAGCTGCTCAGTGTTCCTAAAAGAGTGAGTCCTGTTCACTTCATGTACATGCGTAATGCGTGCACAGGGCACAAGTTGTGTTGTCCCCTCTCTTCCACGGATCTGAAAGGTGGTGTGCAAAAGCAGTTTGGAGAGACCCCTCTTGGAGGGGCTCGAAAGGGGTCCCACACATAGACTCCAGTACTAGAGAGATATCCCAGGTGACGTAGCACGGGGCGTAAGTATCTAGTGGATGGGCACTCAGAGTGTTGGAACTGAATCCTACATGGCACAATGAAATCGCTGCAAAGTAGACTTAAATGGTAAAGCATTGTCTCCCCCCAATAAGTCTTGTAGAAAGGACAACACCATTGGTACTGAACACTGAGAGGTTGTCTTGTCGCGTTGGTCACAGTAGCATTCGAAGACAGACCACTTCAGGTTATACAGTGTCCCAGTAGATTGGGCCCTGGCCCCTTCAATTGTCCTGATAACGTTATCCAGAAAACCGGTTAGGTTCAAATGTTCCCTTGCCAGACTCATAGGGGCAGGTGGCCCCTGGGCTGGGGGATGTCCTCCTCCTGATCCGGTGCCAGACTCAAACCTACAGGAGAGAGGAAAGTAGCAGGAGGGGCCGAAGCCCCTACGCTCTCAGCTGAGGCCCCTGAGCCCCGTGGGTTAAGGTCGGACAAACCCTGAGAAATCTCGCCTCCTTGCAGGAGGGGAAAAAGGGAGGCGTCAGACGAAGGCGCTCGTGGTGTATTATACAGGACTTTTGGAGTCTACAAGCGCGCCATGAATGGTGACGGGGTGCGCTTTTGTGCCAAGCGCAATGGCCTGCGGTGATGGCCATCAGCCACTAGGGTGGTGGTCAGTCCCTGCTGTATGAGATTCTCTGTGGTGGCAGGGAGTTGGGATAAAAAGTCGTCCACCTTAGGCGGGAGATCGAAGCACTTTGCCAGGGGGGAGTCAGAGTCTGACTCCACTGAAATGCGTTGCCAGTCGACCGTAGTCAAGAGAACAAAGAGACAGAGCAGGCTAGAACTAGTCAAGCTCTCGTAACTCGTGTCGTTCAGGGTACTCGTGACCTCAGTCAGGAGACGTGAGTCCAAGGAACTGGGTACGCACAAATGTGTGTAAAGAACTTTTACTCCGTATTGTTTCTAATCTGCGGTGAGTAGGTTCCGTCATTGAGAAGTTTCTTGCTCTTGCTGCCATGGAGGACACTGTACATTCCATATGTTTGATCTGCAATGTGTGATCTCAGGTTAAAAGAGAGTGTCCACCTACACAAAGCTGAGGCTGTCTCGGTGATCGCAATGATGCTCTTTTATTGCCTGTGACATTTACCCACTTCATAGCCTGATCAGAATCTGGCTAAACTTGTATGTTCCTGTCCAAAATGTGAAGATATGACAATGCATTTGTATTCAAAGTATCAAAATGTGTGCAAAACGTGTGCAGTAGCGCATAGTAGGACTATTGGCAAATACAACGCAGCAGTCTGTTGTTCCTTTGATGACAGTGACTGATTGAACACTGACCAAGAAGTCTTCATGTCTAAGTTTTGACAGTGCAAGAAGAAAGCTAGGTCCGTGGCCTTTGCTTGTTTAGCATACTTATGCTCCTCTCCAGATTTTCCAAAGCATGATTCAGCAATGGGTGGTTGGTTTGAATGTCCTAGGAGTAATCCTGAGAGGATGTAGTTCCATCAGGGCATTTGGCACATTTAATGTAGGGCCTATGTCTAGTGGACACCTCATATTTTTAACAGAATAATCAATTGGTTGGCCTCTCTGCCATGCTGCCATTTGTGTTGCATGGGAAGTATTCTTCCCATCAAGTGTTTCATCCAGGATGTCAATGTTATCACATGTGTAGTGGATGAATTTATCTGCCGCAATGTTTGTTGGAATAATGGCACCACTCTCTTGGTTCAGTGTTTTTACAGTGCTCTCAGCTAAGGAGGATCTGGACTTGGAGGACCTGGTTGTAACTCAGACAATGACCTGCCAGGTTGAATTGTCTTATTAGGTCTTTTACCCAATAGCTTGATGAAGAGTACAAGCAAGACCGACATGTTTCGGAGTCCATTTTTTGCCATCACTGACACAATAAACAAGGACTTAAGCCTCATTCAGAACTGTACTTTGAGCAAGTTTTTCCTTGCTACCAATTCCATCATCTTCAAGAGATCTGGCCACTAACAATCAGGGCCTCGTTTCCGAAAGGGCCTTAAGTACTACTTAACGCTACGTGCTACTTAAGTTCACACGTAACACCATCGTAGAGCTCACGGAGCGTTTCCCAAAGCCAACTTAGCAAAGAACCATCGCAGGTTGACACGTAACTCTAAGAGCAATCCACGAGTGGTGTAGAGTAGTCTTAACGCGCTAAGATTGATCGTAGCAGCATGGCACAGTGGAGACACCCACAGGATATGAAGGGAAAAGAAGAAACCTGCGCATAAGATTGCTGTTTTAAGACGCGAGAGGCATGGCACAGTGGAGACACCCATAGGAAAAGAGGAAACTTGCGCTTCAAGTTGATGTTTTAAGACGGGAGTGTAGCCTAAATATCATGGCAGCATAGTTGACACTGCAACGCAAATAAGAAGGTAACATTAATTGTGGATGTGTAGGCCTATAAAATAAAAGTAATGTGTTTGGAAATATTTTACAGGTAGTAAAATAGTTCGACTGTGTTTGATAAACCTGGGCATAATTAATCTGTGATCAATCATAATTTGTGTGGGTGCTTCATGAACAAGAACAAGGCAAAATGAATAAGGGGCTTCGGCAACCAGAGACAAGAGTGTTGATGTCGGAAGGCCACTTCCGAAACTGTATTTATTTTATATTTTTTGAAGAAAAATGGTCAGCGAGTTGTTGCACCCTCTTTCATTTTCAAGTAGCCTAAGAAAGGGAAGGCGACGCCGAAAATACATGATAGTTGTAGGCGAAGGGTAAGCTATGACAAAAATTAAAAAGGCAGCGATGGGGATTCGTGTAGATTTTTTGTTTTGATAACAGCAGACTGCCGTGCAAAAATGTCCTCACAGTTGTTAAAGTCTTGAGCGCGCTGTACTTTGCGCACCGCTCACCACATGTGCCAAGCTCCTCTCCCTATTCCGACTCTAGTAGACTAAGCAATAACAAAAAAGCAGCGAGGGGATGTGTCAATTTTGATGGACATTGTTTTTCATAACAGCATGCTGACGTGCTCCCGACAGTTGTCAAGCCTTGAACGCCTTGAGGTCGTAACTTTGCGCGTCCCAATTTGGAACTCCAACTAGGCCTAGGCCTACTTGTCTTCTTAAATATTAAGCTGCAGTAACCAAGTGCACGCGCTTTATCTGGGTCTTAACGGCGTAGCTCATTATTACCGTCAGTTGGGAGTTTTTTTATGATTTCATTGTGTGTGTGTATTTTATTTCATTTGCCAACAATAACTCCTGTCGATAGTTGCAAACTGCTACAAATGTAGTCCCAACCTTATATAAAACAACTTTTGATACTGACACACGCCTTACATTTTGTAAATGGTTTAGCAGCAGATGACGGCGCAGTTCACTCCGAGTACATTTCAGCACCACATATGTGGACAGCAATCCTTAAGAGCGACGCTACGAATGATCTTAGAGGCTGTGCACGCGCGTTCATGTACGAGTGTCTTTGGGAAACAGTCGTAGGAAATCTAAGAACATTCGTAGGATCACTGGTTAACGACACACGTAAGGCTAAGAACCATCGTTATCGGGAAACGAGGCCCAGGCTGAGTAGCATGTATAGACTATCTCAAATGTATGCAATAGTATCTTATAAAATAAAATATGTCTGAACATTTTTCAAAATGACACAAAATAACTTATGTTATATGTAATATCATTATGTCATCTAGCGATTTCTGGACAGTTTTCAGAGAGCTAATAGCAACTTTAAGTGTTTTTTTGGAAACACTAAATACTGCACATTATGCTAAGTATTTCTAAAATACTTATATCAATTTTCTTAACCATATACACACATAGGCTACAAATATCTTATTAGAAAAGCTAAATATTTGAAACGTTTAGGCTAACACCTACAATATTAGCATTATTAGCATTCTAGAAGCTATTTTATACTTTTTAAAATCCTCTATAGTAGATACATTCATCAAGAAACATTATTGGGACACAAAATGTTAGAAAAGAGCATTTATTTCCAAGTACAGCAATACTTGGTAAAATGCTCTGTCAAAAATAGCGTATTTTGGCAGCCATTTTGTTTTTCAAATTTAACTGTCAAAACCTCAAAATCCAGCTTGGGAACCAGTCTAGTTGAATTCAGCACACTTAAATTATGTTAAGTACATAGGTTCCCAACTTTTACTAAAAAATGCTTCTAACATTCACAAATATGAAAAATGTGTCTAGACTAAATGTATTGTATTGTAATATGGGTCAGTCATATTTGATTTTTGTTCATGGCCCCTAATATGAATAAGCATCTAATGTAAAGAAGTAACTATACCAATTATCATGCTTTTACCACAAATTACCAGGTAGTTAATATGGGCTGGCCATATTTGATTTGGCGGCCATCTTGAAAACAATGTTTTTTTTCCTGCGACGCCTCCAATGCTAATATTAATCAGCATATCAAGGACATGTGTACCGATTTTCATGCTTTTACCACCAAGTGTCAGGTAGATTCATTTATATGGGTTGGTCATATTGGATTTGGCGGCCATCTTGCAAACGATGACTTTTTTGTGACTCCTCCAATGCTAATGTTAATCAGCATATCAAGAAGGATATGTGGACCGATTTTCATGCTGTTACCACCAAGTCTCAGGTAGATTCATTAATATGGGTCGGTCTTATTGGATTTGGCGGCCATCTTGAATACGATGAATTTTGCGCAACGCCTCCAACGCTAAACTTAATCAGCATATCAAGAAGGATATGTGTACCGATTTTCATGCCTTTACTACCAAGTGTTAGGTAGATAGGTAGATTCATAAATATGAATTGGCCATATTGGATTTGGCGGCCATCTTGAAAATGAATACATTTTTCATGACGCCTCCAATGCTAATGTTAATCAGCATATCAAGAAGGTTATGTGTACCGATTTTCATGCTTTTACTACAAAGTGTCAGGTAGATTCATTAATATGGGTCGGCCATATTGGATTTGGCGGCCATGTTGAAAACGATGCATTTTTCGCGACGCCTCCAACGCTAACATTAATCAGCATATCAAGAAGGATATGTGTACCGATTTTCATGCTTTTACTCAAAAGTGCACGATCAAATCACCCATCCGCTGGACTATCAGTCTTTAATGTAATGTGATGTATTATGTGTATCTGCCATCCCAGGTCAAGGAGTGTACCAGTACCAGTACCAATCTGTAATGTATTGTAATGTAATGTATTGTATTGTATTGTAATGTAATGTACTGTGTATATTTGTGCATGCCTGCAGGACAAGGAGATCAGTACCAGTCTGCCCGTGCTGGACCTGATCGATGCCATCCAGCCCGGCAGCGTCAGCTACGACCTGGTCAAGACGGGCACCCTGTCTGACGAGGACAAGCTGGAAAACGCCAAGTAAGTAACTGCCACGCTGTCAAACTATATAGAGTTTAAAACAAGCTGGAAAACGCCAAGTAAGTACAGTAACTGCCATGCTGTCAAACTATTTGTGCCTCTTTTCCACTGCCAGTTTTCTGGTAGGCCTACAGCTCGACAGAGCACGACTCGACTGCCACTTTTTGCTTCACAATCGAGCTGTTTCTTGCTTATTCGAAAAGCAAAAAAGTGGAGGCCGAGTCGCGCTTTGTCGAGCTGTAGTCTTACCAGAAAACTGGCAGTGGAAAAGAGTCAACAGTGTTTAAAACAAGCTGCAAAATGCCAAGTAAGTGCCTGCAAAGCTGACAAAGAAAAATGGGACAATTTGAGGAAGCACTGTATATAATCATTTAAAAAGCGTTTAATTAACCCTGGCTAGAGTAAGTG
Organism: Engraulis encrasicolus; assembly: GCF_034702125.1. Lineage (NCBI taxonomy): Eukaryota > Metazoa > Chordata > Actinopteri > Clupeiformes > Engraulidae > Engraulis > Engraulis encrasicolus. The sequence continues at coordinate 25,449,591 of NC_085879.1, forward strand.
CCATGCTGATTGCTTTTGGCTGTGGGTATGGGCAATCTCTGCCAGCCAGACGCCTGTGGTGTTGTGGCTTAATTACTAATGCCAGTCACACATGACCAATGAATGAAAGAACTCAAGGACGGCACTCTTGGATGTTTCTTTTTTTATTCGTCCACAAATGAATTGCTATCCATGTATTAGGTTCTACGAAGCTAACTTATCTTCTGAGTAGTGAGGCATGTATATATATAAATAAATCAAGCCACATTTTAAAATGTTATTTAAGTGAATTACACAGCACTCTGGGTTAAAAAGTGCCAAACAAAAACTGTGAAAGAAAAATGCCTGAAAATCCTTTTCATAGTTGAATACTGAGCCCTGAGGAAGGTCATTAGACCGAAAGCTTGGCCATTAAAAGAATAAAAGGATTTAAGTGTGCAGACATTTTTCTATCAAGTGTGCAGGGTCTAAAATTTTCTTTCAAAGGGAGGTACCGCGCCTCTTCTCTTGATGCCGGGTGGGTGCGTAGGTTCCAACAGGTTAACTATAGGATCAAGGAAGGGGAACTCGCACACCTTGTTAGCCGATGCAATAATTTCCTTTTATTGCATGTTTCGAAAATAAAAAAAGTGCTACCCAAGTGAACAGTGCAAACGTTTCGGTCCCATTCAGACCATCCTCAGTGCAAACATTGAAAATAAAGACACGCCCTTATATAGGCCAGGTAAAGCCACGTACACGGAAGACAGGTAGTAAGCCTGGGTCTAGAATTTCCCATTTTAAAAAGAACAGGGCAAGGGCCTGGTTTTCTCTCTTCCTCCTGTTCATATACTGTAAGTCAAGACCTCCATGTTTAGCCCACAAGGATGTTGACCACCTGAACCAGATCATCTGCATCCCTGCCTTAGGCCAACAGCACACCAAATCAGATTTCTTTCTGTTGTGTCTTAATGTGTATAGAAAAGTGAGTATGGTAAATTGTGGGGGGGAAGAAACACTTTGACTTTTGTTTTCCCCCAGATGTTTTATGATCACTCGTGACAGTGACTACATTTGAATGTGTGTGGCAGACTTTTAACAAAATCGGCATTTAATCTTTTTCACTATCAGGAGATGGTTGCAAGTTAGCAGACATCCACATCCGGTGTGTTTGGCGTCCCTAAGGGAAAGCGCCCGGCCGCCGGGTTTTCCAAATGATCTGCTATTATTAAAATGGAATACTGTAGACACCATGACGACAGAATGGCACCATGTTCTGGAAGGATTAAGAGCTGCTGTGGTGAAATCCTGTTTGCATGGATTCCTAGCGGGGGGCTTATTCGTTCCCAGGGGAGGTTTAAGAGTCTCTTGGGCTGTCAGCTTGTGTTTGTTGAAATAATTGGCACATCAGGGGAAAAAGTGGGTCAGTGGGTTCGAAGCAATTGTTGCCATTACATTGACCAACATATCACAATTGCTGTGCAATGCAGTTTCCTTTTCTCAAAATGCTGATATTTGAGCTTTTGCAGCCAATCCAGTTTAGTTTGTCGGTTATCCATGGGCCTATACTACAAAGCCAGTCATTTTCGCCTTGCTAAAGACAGTATAGTGAAGAGTGGGACAAGAAATGTGTGGAAGAGAGAAGCGGGAGAGGTTTGGGAAATGACCTTGGGTCAGAATGGAACCCGGGTCCCCGGGGTAACAGTGCAGTGCCCTACCGTTTGAGCCACGGCAGGGCCATTCACTATACGCATAAACGGCGTGACGTGTGCCATTTGCGTTACGCCCTTTTTTGGGGGGAAAACATTGGGGGGAAAGCCAATGCAAGTCAATTGGTGGGGTTGGAAAAGAATAAACGAAAGACAAGGACCTGTAGACTACCGTTGTTCACGCTCAACATGTTGTGTTGGCGGCTGTTCAAATAATATAGCCATATAATGACCGTGGCCGAAGCATGGACTGTGTTCATTTAGGCTAGTACGCCAGGGTTTGTTTCCCCCCAAAAAGGGACGTAACGCACATTCAAGAGCAAAGTACCCTGATGGCCATTCATACGTATTGTCTATTGTGCTGTTTTGATTAATAATCCTTGTCTCCCTATTGCAGGTATGCTGTATCTATGGCTAGGAAGATCGGCGCTCGTGTGTATGCCCTGCCTGAGGACCTGGTAGAGGTCAAGCCCAAGATGGTCATGACTGTGTTCGCCTGCCTGATGGGGCGTGGCATGAAGAGGGCGTAACCATGACAACACACCCGCACCAGCCAATCAAAACCTTCGTCATCACCTTTTGCTGGTTAAAAGGCTTTTGGTTTAAAAGAAAGAAAGAAAACAGTTAACACAGCCATACTAATAAAACAAAGCAAGTGTAATGGCAAGAGATGTTACATTTAAGAATGATGTTTAAATGTTTTTGCCAATAGGAGAGATGTTGGAGGGAGGGGGTTTGGGAGGTGTATTGTCAATCGACTACAGAAGGTCATTTAATTTTCCTCCCCGTGGACGACAAAAAAAATGGTTATGATCTTTTAAAGGTACATGTAATAAGATCACTTGCAAAAGACGCAGAAAGCAATTGCAAAAATGGGAAATGTCAACCAAAAAAACACCTTACTTAGCATTATACCTTAACATATCTGCATTTGGATTCAAGCCATGTCAGGTGAAACAAAACAAAAACAAAAAAAAGACAAAAAAGTGAATGCAATGTATATTTTTTTATTTGCATATTTGTGTTTATGGAGTTGCGTTGGTGTTTTGGGATGTTGTGATGGACCACTCCTCACTGTGGGAGACGTGACTAGAGGGGGGGAGGAGAAACCCTACAGGCTACATGCAGTATTGCTTTCCGCTTGCAGTACAGCTGTGCAGTGCAACTCATGGCTTTTTGTATGGGACCATTGAATCTTGATGCTTATTTTCCTAGTTTTTTATATATATAGATGTATAACGTACATATGAACCAATTGAAAGTACATACATTCATTCATACATACATACATGCATTCGTTCATACATACATTCTGTGCTGGTAGAAGCTTTAAACATTCCACAATATGGGAACTCATTGAAGAATACGCCATTATGTCCATATAGTTAAGCATTTTTCAGAATGAGGATGGTCCAAAAAAGAAAACTATGCATGAACAATCTTTTTTATGGTGGATATTATTTAAAATGAAACACTCCATGAATTCTGAGAACGAGGCAACAGCTTTAGAAAACAAGACCCACCAGTTACAGTAGCTGTCATGTTTGACATCCAGTCACAGTGCGGGGGAAAGGGTGGACAATGTTGACCATAGATACAGAACACTAGATGCCGTGTTCAGCCCTTTGGCGTGGTCCAACCTAGGGCGCCGCCATCTTGGTCAGGTATCCTATGTTTTTCATAGATGTTGTTTTACCGCCACCCACAGGATAATACGTGTATCGCCTCATCACCGATAGCAGCTTTATACCTGTCAAACATGGCGGCGATCTGACTATGAGCTATTCGGTGGTCAACGACGCGGCATCGTGTTCTATATCTATGAGTGATAAAGCTGGTAGCCATCTTGTGTACTTGTCATCATTATTATGTTCTTCGTGTTTAGTTACACGTCCATTACAAGCAAAAAAAAAACATGGAGGGGGAGAAACTGGAATGGTTGGGCCTTAACTGCTGCAGCATTATATTACTATGGTCTGAATGGGACAATTTCAAGCCAAAAAGAAAAATCCTTATGTTGTACACAATGTCTATAATGAAGATCCAACCAACTGCGGAAAATAAAGCAAACCCAATGCTGTTCATAGTAACCTTTGGTCTGGCCTGTTTTTTTTGTTTGTTTGTTTTTTTCTCTTCCTTTGTTGTGTGGTTGGAGAAGTCTGCTGTGGGTGGATGTCAAGATTTCAAATGTAAAACCCTCTAAAAACCATTATGGAATTCAGGCGAGATGTCGGCCATGAGGGGGTCATCTGGGTTGGGCTCAGCCATGAGCAGCTGAATGGAGGTGAGAAGTATGGACATAAATGACATGTAAATGGCCCTAACCCTAACCTAAGGGGCAACAATAAAAAATGAGATATAACCAACTGCTAATGTGCTGAATTAATATAAAAGCAGCCTATTTTATGTCAACTTCTCTCACAAATGCACTTTTTGTTTTGCATCTGAACCCTTCAATAGGCATAGTATTGTCAAAGGTTTTGTCTGTGTGAGGGACAAACTGTGTCTCCTCAACAAGTATGTGCACATATGTAGATGGGAATGGCAATTTGCATATTAAGCACCCCTGTCTGTTGTCGGCATCATTATGGTTATATAAGATGATCGTGTCCACTCTGTGCAGAGTGGGAAGACTGCTTGAAGTAGTATCCTACCCAACCCCCCTACCTAGATGAGCGGTATTCAGAGTGGGCCACGCACCCAGATGCAGACTTCCCTTTAGGTAAACCAAGGCAAATGCCTAGGGCCACGTCCAAATCTGTCCTCCATGGGCCCCAACTGCCACACCAGTCGTGAATTTTATATGTCTATATAATGACTTGAGGGCCCCATGTTTTAGATGGACATGAATGCGGTCTGGTAGCGAAATGGGCTGAATAACTCCATATCAGCACAATGTCAGAGCTGCAGATGTCAAATACTATGGTTTTGGTTATACGCAAGTATTTTTAAATGCGGATTTTTAAAAAGTCCGTTTACTTGTAAATACGACATGGATAACACAAAAAAACTCCATTGTGACAGTGGCGTATTAACTTTAAAATTTTAGAATTTTGAAATGCACATTCTAAAACTCAAAAACGTCTAAGTTCTGTCTCAACAATTGCCTTCAAAATACTAGTGAAACATGCTGGGCATCTCATCAGCAATGATCATGCTTTTGTCAATACATTTTCAGTCATTTCAGTTACCGTAACGTGACTTAACCCATTTTGTCCTGAGCCTTTTTTGGGAAAGGGTGCCCTCGGCCTATTAAATCCTAAATATCTCAGCCTCCGAAGCACATACAGCCATGAAATGAGTTACATTTAAAAGCTTGGACCCTCGTTTTGCCTTAGAATGTGTTCATTCAGCTCTAACCTACCCACATTTTTAATAAAACAGCTCAAATCTTTAAAAAAAAACGGAATGCAGCGTATATGTGTCTCCAGGACACAATGGGTTAATTATTTCACAAAATTATCTCTCACAGATGGGTATACTCTTATTATGATGACACAAAAATACAAATAAGCCCCCTACGTATGAACATTATAGTGCAGTTCTGTCTGACAAGAAAAAAGAAATGAGAGCATGTGTTATTTTTCTATTTTCTGTGCCTTTCTTTCCATTGCTCTCCTCTCTTATTGTCATGCACATCATCAGTATACATGCTGCTCTGCTTATATTATGTTGTTCATGTAACCTTCCCACTGCTCATCTCTGTCTCTCCACTGATTGCAGTTTTCATTCAATCCCATCACCGCCATTTCTACTCACCGCCATCACCCGCCCACCCACTCTCTACTCGCTCGCTCACTCGCTCTTGTCCTCCTAATCACATCTGTAATCAGGGAGTGTGTGTGTGTGTGTGTGTGTGTGTGTGTGTGTGTGTGTGTGTGTGTGTGTGTGTGTGTGTGTGTGTGTGTGTGTGTGTGTGTGTGTGTGTGTGTGTGTGTGTGAGAGAGAGAGAGCACCGTTCCCTTGCATGCATATTCAGTGTGTGTGTGTGTGTGTCGATTTTTGGTGCTCAACCTAAATGCTGAGCCTGAGAGATTCTGATTGTGTGTGTGTGTGTGTGTGTGTGTGTGTGTGTGTGTGTGTGTGTGTGTGTGTGTGTGTGTGTGTGTGTGTGTGTGTGTGTGTGTGTGTGCGTGTGTGTGTGTGTGTGCGTGTATGTTGCCTGTGTGTGACATGGGTGGAGGTGGTGCACAAAATCTGTGCACCGGCATCAGCCGCGGCTCAGACAGTGAGGCACTGCCCTGTTACACCTGGGACCTGGGTTCCATATCCGACCCGAGGTCATTTCCCAACCCCTCCTCCCCCAGCCCCGTGTCTTCCACTCATCTCCTGTCCCATTCTTCACTGTGCTATCCTAATAAAGGCAAAAAAAAGCCAACCCAAATTTTTGAAAATATCTGCGCCATGTGATGCCCAAATTGAGACAAAGCAAAGATGGACCGCACACTGATGAGCACCGTTTTGATCTATTTTATTCTGCTCTATTAAGGCAAATGCAGTAGCCTAACTACATATACTTTAGACTGAAAATGGTCTTCATTACACATCCTTTATTTTGTGACACACCCTTATGTTCCAAATGTGTCCCGTTTTAGAGGCATTGCTCTGTCAAATTTGTGGTAACTGGACTGCAGTAGGATTTGTGCTTGTGACTCCTTCTGGTCCCCTATCTGCTCAGACCCGTCCACCTCCTCCACCTGTCCTCTACCCCTCCACTTCCTCCCTCTCCTCCCTCTCCTCCCTCCTCTACCCCTCCACCACCTCCCTCTCCTTGCTTTTCCACCTGTCCTCTACTCCTCCCTCTCCTCCACCTCCTCGCTCTCCTCCCTCCTCCACCTGTCCTCTACCCCTCCACCTCCTCCCTCTCCTCCCTCCTCTACCCCTCCACCTCCTCCCTCTCCTCCCTCCTCTACCCCACCACCACCTCCACCTCCTCCCTCCTCCACCTGTCCTCTACCCGTCCACCTCCTCCACCTGTCCTCTACCCCTCCACCTCCTCCACCTGTCCTCTACCCGTCCACCTCCTCCACCTGTCCTCTACCCCTCCACCTCCTGCACCTCCTCCCTCTCCTTCCTCCTCTACCCCTCCACCTCCTCCCTCTCCTCCCTCCTCTACCCCTAAATCTATTATCTATCCCTTCACCCAGAGCCATGGAATTCAGAATTGTGACAACCGGGATACAGGAAGTTGCTTGGTGACCTGATTCCAGTATTAGATTCATATAATTCAATGCAGCGGCTTTCTGTTCCTTAGACAGTAACACAGAAACGATACATAACAATCAAAGATAAAGTAAAAATGAATTAAAACTGAAGTATGTGTGTCTGACCGAGGTCTTCTTGCACCTGTTCGTCCCCCTCGGCGCGTGAACCTGCGACCTTGTCAACTACATCGGTCGGGAAATGGGAGACACAGCACGATACCGCTGGACCAGTTCCCCAGCCCAAGGGCATCGACCCTGTATGAGGCTTTCGGGAGGGAGGTTTACTAATGTTCCACGCCACCTCTGCCAGTTAGCC
>NC_085879.1:25461777-25579277 GCF_034702125.1 Engraulis encrasicolus
GCACAGGGTTAAATAGAGTACACACACACATAGGCTACATCATCCAGTTGCACTTGTTACACTTTGATATGTTAACAACTTCCTATCAATCGTGGCTGTGTATTTGTAACTGACATGACTTGACTTGAAAGCTTGAATGTCTTTAAAAAAGGCAATTTGTCTTATAGGACAGCAGAATGATATTAAAACACACATAGGCCTACAAAAACATACACAGTAGGCTACATATATGGGATGCAAGGACATGGCAGTGCGTTCTGTTCTGAGTAATGACACAATAGGCTATATATATGGACAGGCAATCACTTGCATTGGTGTTGGCAAATGTGCTTTGGTTGCGTTTCATCAAAGACCAGCGCAAGGATTATGCACCAGTGTGACATGTGTTTTTCATATCAGTAAATTATTTTTTTCTTTACACATATAAATACATTATTTTCTGCTTGAAGCCTGGTTTGTGGTCTTGGTGAGGTTTGTGGTCCATTTGCTGATATTAAGCAAGCTCGTAGTGAACATCAGTTTAAAACATAAAATTGGCAATTTGGTGGCGTTTCAGACACTCTATTGAGAAGCAATTATACAGAGTTGGACAGGAATCTGATTAACAAATTTTCCTTCCTTTGAATGGAAAACAAATTTCATTTCATTTATAATAAATTTGCTTTCTCGTGTAGCCTAGGTTAGGTTCTTGTAAAATGCACTGTCCAGCTTTGTCTATTTATGAATCAATATTCTTTTAAAGGGACACTGTGCAGGAAATGGTCAAAAAAGGTACTGCAACTATGCTGCTCCTTGAAACTGGGCTGCCTATTGCCAAATTTGATCTTTACATGAAAGTTTACTAAGTAATAAACAAATATTTTCTAGTATGGTCCAAGTACAGTCATTTTTGCAGCTAAAAATGGCTATTTTTGGAAATTCAAAATGGCGGAACATGGAGAAGATCCCCCTTTTCATGTATGAAAAGTGCAATTTTTCCAGTCATAATGAAAACTTACAATTTGATGCTGGTGGTAAGTATTCATGAAAAAGGTAACATTAGTGAATGGGCAGCATGTATTCTGGAAATAAACAACTAAAAATCTCACACAGTGTCCCTTTAACGGTCCGATGATGCTGCCTACTCCTGCACATCAAAGAGTCATACACTGTAGTCATGCCATACAAATTTCGTTTTTCCAGATCATGTTTAACCCATAGCCTGATGACTCGTATAAGTTGTTTGACCTTTGATGCCTGGAGCAACATATACGTTGCATTCTGGCTCTTGAGATTTCAGCTTTTTAAAATAAAAATGTGGGTATGTTACAGCTGAATGAACACATTCTAATGCAAGATGAAGGTCTTAGGGTTTAAATGCAATCATGTTTCATGTTTTTGTGTGCATCAGAGGCTGAGATATTTAGTTTTTAACAGGCTGAGGGCAACTGTCCCAACAAGGGCTTGGGCATTCAGCAGGCGTTTTTTGCAGGTGCTTTAGGCATCAATGGGTTAATGTAAGAAGCAGTGCATACACATGCATCCCCCCTTGCCACACTGAGTCTTCACATAACATTCTGCAGAGGAGCTGTTGCATTGACTGAAGTGAAGGTCGCAGGAAGACACATGGCGTGTGTGGGTAGTGTGAGTATGGTGCTTGAGAAGGAGAGAGAGCGAAAAAGAGGAAGAAAAGAAAGAAAGAAAGAGAGAGAGGGAGGAATCGAGGGACCGCATGTGTATAACTCCACTTTCCCCTCAAGATCTTTCTTCTTTTGTTCTTTGCGTTTAATCTTTGTCCACCTGCCTTCCTCCGCTCTCTCTCAGCATGGAATTGCAGGCCCATCATATAATCCCTACTACAATGCTGGGCTCGGTTGCCATGGAAGCCAATGCTATCTCCAAGGTGACAGCTACTTGTCAGGAAATGGAGCACTTTTCCGTTGCGTGACCTTTGGCCAGACATGTGAGGCATATGGTCCCGTCTTCACACATGCCCTCTACGGGAACATCATAGTCTCTCTCGGTTTTCATCTCTGAAATCCTTTTTTTTCAGTGGAATGGCCTTTTCCCAGGCACAGATGCTCATCATATGGTATTGTCTAAGGCCGCTGACAGCTTTTGCAGGGCCCAGGGCAAAGTCATCTGAAAGCCCAGTGGGCCCTGCACCCTTGTGGGCCCCTATTTCAGAAATGTACATTTAAAAAAAGAAAAAAATGCACATGGCCCTGTTAATATAAGTGAACACTACCCACCTCCACCTGCTCATCACACCAACCAGCATGCCCTTCGCTGTAACACCTGGAATACTGTTTTCATCATGGCAACCTTTTAAACACTCACCTCCTTTAGAACCAGCTGTGCATTGCGACCTTTTAAATGTTCACCTCCATTAGATTCAACTGTGCATAATTACACCGCAGGGATGAGAGTGTAAAACTTGATCTGTTTAAATTGAGTGTTTAGTGCCCTGAAACAACTTTAATGGCAGGAAATAATGATTGTTCAAGGTTTTTCTTGCTCTAAGGAGGATTAATTTACAATGCCAGCTGCTGAGTCAGCTACAAAAGGCCAGCTAGAGATGCACAGCCTGTTCATTATTTAAAGATGCGCTGTCTAATATGTTTAGAAGTATTTCCAGAATTCATGCTGCCTTTTCACAAATGATACCTTTCACAGGAATACTTACCACCATCATCAAATTCCAAGTATTCTTTGAGGGGAAAAAAACATTTTTGATACATAAAAATGGGTATAGTCTGCCATTTTGAATTTCCAGAAATAGGTATTTTTAGCTGCAAAACGTACTGTTCATCGCTCATACATGTAGGCCTACATATTAGTTCATTATTTAGTTCGTCAAATTTGGCAGTAGACAGCACAATTTCAATGAGCAACATGGTTGCAATACATACCCTGGCCACTATCCTAAACAGTGCACCTTTAAGGAGTAGTAGTTCCAGTACACTGCACTTCACGTGGTGCGTCTCCAGTTGAATTAAACAGTGGAATGGAATGGAGAGATGGATTGCACTCAGTTCTTCTTGTCATTGTAATTGTTTTTATCTTTTACATACAGTAGCAGCAGAAAACAGGCAAACGTTTCCGCTGTTGCCACTTGTGTCTCACTGCCTCACTTATATGCTTTCTGCGTCATGAAACGAAAACTATTCAGTATTATATTTCTACTTTTCCACATGTTTTTTTATTGCAAAAGTACACTTTTCTAAAGTCAATGGTTGAAATTCAATGGTGTGTGTGTGTGTGTGTGTGTGTGTGTGTGTGTGTGTGTGTGTGTGTGTGTGTGTGTGTGTGTGTGTGTGTGTGTGTGTGTGTGTGTGTGTGCGCGCGTGTGTGTGTGTGCATGGGTGCGTACATGACTATTTGTGTGTGTGTATGATTGTATTTGTGCCTGTGTGCATGCGTGCATGGGTGTGCGTGCATGCATGCGTACCTGCGTGTGTGTGTGCGTTCATGACTTTATGTGTGTCTGTGCATGTCTGTGTTTATGTGTGTATATGCATGTGTCTGCGTGTGGCATACATGTGTGTGTGTGTGTGTGTGTGTGTGTGTGTGTGTGTGTGTGTGTGTGTGTGTGTGTGTGTGTGTGTGTGTGTGTGTGTGTGTGTGTGTGTGTGTGTGTGTGTGTGTGTGTATGTGCGTGTGTGCATACATGCGTGTGTGCGTGTGTAATAGGTGAGGAGATGACAGGCCAGGTGCTGGAGAGTGCCGACCTGACGGTGTACCGGCTCTCAGTCAAGACCTCAATGGAGGACGAGTCCGACAGAGCTGACAGCATGCTGAGCCAGTGAGTTCACTGACCTCTACTGTATAGCATTATGTAGTACCGTTGAAGCAGTAGTAATAGCAGTAGTGATAGTAGTGGTGTAACACTTAAACACAAACACTTTTATGTTGAAAGAAAAGAGCAAAGTGTTGGGACTTTTACGTGGTATTACAACGCAAAGATGTGTTTTGAATCAAAGAGGGCAGGGTTTTGAGGGAAGGTTGTTCTCATCAACAATCTTCGGATGTATTATGCATCGAGGCCAGACTAGATTAGACATCCACATTTAGTCTGGTTTATCAGGCTAATATTTTGGAGGAACCATCAGAAGGAAACTGAGGCTATGGCTGAATCTCAAATGGTGCACTTGTGCACTTTAGTGTTCATGTTTCAGTGCGTATGACCTATTAGTAACGTACTGAAACATAGTGCCCGAAGTGCACAAGTGCACCATTTGAGATTCAGCCCATATGTCCTGGTATGGGCCAATCCAGTGTGGCGCTATTTTGTTGCGCTGGTGCGCTGGATCATATATGCTCTGAACCCACTTTACAGTAATGGTAGTGGTAGATGTAGTAGTATTAGTATTAGTATCTGTATTAGTATAAGTAGTAGTAGTAGCAATAGTAGTAGTAGTAGTATCAGTGGTAGGGGTAATAATAGTAGCAGCAGTATCAATAGTAGTATCAGTAGTAGTAATAGCAGCAGTGGTAGTAGTAGTTGTAGTAGCAGTAGTGGTAGTGGTAGCAGTATTGGTAGTAGTAGTAGGCCTAGTGGTGGTTGTGGTAGAATTAGTAGTAGTAGTAGTAGTAGTAGCCTAATGTATTATGAAGTAGGCCTAAAAGTAACTTCTGTTCTACGTAATTAGATCAATTCTTGTGTATGTGTTTTTTTTGTGTGTGTGTGTGTGTGTGTGTGTGTGTGTGTGTGTGTGTGTGTGTGTGTGTGTGTGTGTGTGTGTGTGTGTGTGTGTGTGTGTGTGTGTGTGTGTGTGTGTGTGTGTGTGTGTGTGTGTGTTTTGTGTTACAGCAGGCCCTCGGTAAATGACGACACGTCCTCGGAGCTGCAGAGGGTCGGGGTGATCGAGCCGCGGGGACTTCACTCCCAAAGCTCCTTCAGGGGAAGAGGAGCCCTGTCCAGGTTATTGCAGTATAATAATAATTATAATAATAATAATTTTGTATTTGTATAACACTATATCATACAAGGCATGCAGCTCAAAGTGCTTAACAAATGAAAAAAAACATCAATGTTAAAGATGGAGTTAAAAAGAGAAATAGAAAGGAGAGACAGAAACAAGAGAGAATAGCAAAAAGACAAAAGAAAAACACATAGATAGAGATTGTAGAGGCACAAGATCCACATAGGTTGGGAGTCGCACACTGGAGCTGAATGCAGAAAACTGTATTAAACAAAGCCAAAAAAGTAAACAAAACTGACTTACTTTTTTCGGCTTTGTTTACAGGTGTAATACAGTTTTTGATTTTCCATTCAGCTCCAGTGTGCGACTCCTTTCTTCCTTTTCATTATACTGCTCTTGGAATTACGCCCCGAGCGATATGCTCAGGATAAGACATTGGTGTGGACGCCACCCCACCATTACCACATAGGTTAGGCCCAGGATTCTTAGAGGCATACGTTCCACAGTGGTTGGGTCCAGGATAAGTGATAGACAGTCACACTGAATTTGGGCGCTCAGATGTGGCCCCTGTTGTCCAGGACAAGTGATAGACAGTCAAACTGAATTTGGGCGCTCAGATGTGGCCCCTGGTGGTATATCTACAGTAGACTTAAAACACTCTGAAAGTGTGTGTCTATCCTGTATCGGCCTGTTGTATTCCATTTCAATGGGTTCAAAGCATCAGCCATTGATCTGTGACAATTCCTCCACCTTAGATTTCTTTAGAATAGAACCCACGGCGTGCACTCAATTTAGTGTCAATGGTATCCGCAGTACTACCCTACAAAGGAAAATTGCAGTAATATGTGAACATTGAAATGGAGAAAATGCTTTCAAAGTTTTGGTATTAGGTTGGCTATTGTAGATTGGCATAGCATTATCGCTAAAACGGGAAACATTTGGACCATAAGGCTTTGTCACAAAATAAAGGAGGTGTAATGAAGACCATTTTCAGTATGAATCCAGTTTTGACAAAATATGTAGTTACTGCACTTTGCCTTTATAGGGCAGCGTAGGCTTAAAACTATCTGAAAGTGGCCCTGCCGTGGCCTAACGGTAGGGCACCAGGTTACTACACCGGTGACCCGGGCTCGATTCTGGCCCAAGTCATTTGCCGATCCTTCCCCGTCTCTCTCTCTCCTTTTTTCCTGTCTCTCCTCGATTGTCCTGTCAAAAGTGAAGGCAAAAAAGTCCCCAAAAAACTGTCTGAAAGTGTGTGTCAGACCTGTATAGGATAGCCACATCAATCCTTTTCTTTTTATAATAACATTTCTAACCGTGCTCATTTGGTGAGAGACAGCTCGGATATTCGGTCCTGGAAAAAAGAGATAAACAATAAAGTCAGTCATAGTTACTTTTGTCAACAGTACCCATTTACAGTTCAGTGCAGGAAATGAAGAAATGCCAAGTTACACCAATACCTGATGGATGTTCCCATTGTCACTGAGGGAGAAACAATTTCTGTTACGTATACTGCACATTTCTGGATGTACCGACTGTGCACTTAAGTAATTTCACACCGTGTTCTATGATAGCTCCCATTAGCCTCAGTGCACCTGATAGTGCTGAAGAAACATCAACTTTGACATAGAAGCTGTTTGTCTGTCTGTCTCCCCCCTCCTTCTCTTTCTTCCTTTACCTATACCCTCTCCTTGTAATCTGTCTCCTTCTCACCTTCTCTCTCTCTCTCTCTCTCTCTCTCTCTCTCCCCCTCTCTCTCTCCTTCTCAGGTTGGTGAGTATGGTTGTGACGCTGCGTGACTGGGCACATAAGAGTCTGCATGAGGAGGAGGAGCGTCCCGATTCCTTCCTGGAGCGTTTCCGAGGCCCCGAGCTCCACATGGCCCCCAGTCGCATCAGCACCACCGGCCCCGATCACGACGCCGCAGACGCCAACGCCAAAATCAAGTGAGTGTCCACTCATGCCCCATCCCGGGTTTTCAGTCAATACGGAGCAAAGATGGGCAGTCATGGGTAAATGGCCAGTCGTGGGTAAGCGGTTAGGGCATCAGACTTATCATCAACTTTCAAATCTTTTCGAGACTTGGTCTGACCTAGAGCATAACAATGGAGTGTGGCCTATCGTTTTTTAAACACATATGAATCCTGGCAATGCCTCGACAGTCGTATGTGCAGTCATTGATGGTGACTTCTCTATGTTTGGTTGCTATCTCATATTCTTTGATTGTCTTCTCCTATACAGTCATTGGAGTCACCTTATGACAAGTTGACATGAGACTAAAAATAATACTGTTGTTTTAAAATCTGAAATACCAAATATTCAAGAGACCAATAAGTCTTAGTAATCCTGTGATGTCCTGTGTGTGTGTGTGTGCGTGTGTGTGTGTGTGTGTGTGTGTGTGTGTGTGTGTGTGTGTGTGTGTGTGTGTGTGTGTGTGTGTGTGTGTGTTTGTGTGTGTGTGTGTGTGTGTGTGTGTGTGTGTGTGTGTGTGTGTGTGTGTGTGTGTGTGTGTGTGTGTGTGTGTGTGTGTGTGTGTCCGTCCGTCCATCCATCCCTGGACTCAGGAAGAAGTCTGATGTGTTCGTCCTGGCCCCTGCAGATGACCTGTATTACCGCTGGCTCTTTGTCATCGCAGCTGCTGTGCTTTACAACTGGTGCCTCCTGGTGGTCAGGTAGAGTCACGACATGCCACATTAGGGGTTTAAATAATAATGGATTTGAATAGATGCATCGATCCAGCCCACGATTCAATTAATCGATTCCTCCACAAGAGAATCAATTGACTTTGACTTCTTTATTGTCCATTAAAATGAAAATTACATGAATTTTCTACTCACATGAAAATTTGCTTTGGTAGTGGCACAAAGACCACATCACAGTCAGCATAATAAAGAATATATATATATATATATATATATATATATATATATATATACGGTATATATATATATATATATATGATAAGATAAAATGGAATAAAATGAAATTCCATTACTCTGTCCATATTAAAATGAAACCATTTAAAATGTACCATGCTACTGCTAAGGAGGTGCACACAGAGCGATGACGGGTGTGATTTACACCCCTGTGCCAGAGGTGGGCAGACTCAGGCCCGGTGTCCACATGCGGACCGCTGTGACATTTCATATGGCCCGCAGTGCCTTCAAAAGAGAGACAACTTTTAAAACCAAAATCATCCTGACATTTTTAAAATGACCACCACACAAGACAGACTTTTAGGTTTCAGATTAATCAAGGCAACTGAATTCAACTAAATATATTTCATTGCAATGTGTAGCAATGAAATGGCCAACATGTTATGTCCTATCAGTTTACTTAATTTGTTATTATTGACACAAGCAAATTGCCTGCAACATCTGGCCCTTTTGTATTTTGGATATATTATTCTAATGCCAATGTGACCTTTGAACCAAATAATTTCCCACCCCTGGTCTACACCATGCCTACTCAAGATAAATATCCTCTTTATCTCACACCAGTCAGGAAAAAGTCCAGTTTTGTCCTATCTTGTTCCAAATCTGAAAACTCCAGTATGTTATGGTTATCATTATGATTATCATCAATATATGTGAAATTTATCGTGAACACAGATATACACACTTAAGATATCAATATCAATAAGAACAGTCGTTTTTTTCAAAGAAAAAGAAACTGTTTGCTTACATAAGGAATTGTAAAGATTAAATTCCTATATGCTGGGTCTTAACTGTGAGATACCAAGCAGAAACAATGACACATATCTAGAGAGAGAGAGAGAGAGAGAGAGAGAGAGAGAGAAAGAGAGAGAGAGAGAGATACTGAAAGCAGGGGCCGCCTCCATTCTGCTTCTGCTGTCTAATTTTGGCCCATCTATTTAGATGATGATTTATGTAAATGAGAGAGCTTCTCATATCCTGTTCTCTAATGTGGTTCTCAGCCTTCATCTCTCCTAGTGTTTCTCAACGGGGGCTCTACAGCTCCCCCAGGGGGCAGTGGGCAGCCCTAGAAGGGGCGTTGAGAAGGATATCACTGAGAGGGGGCAGTGCTTACTTGCCATAAGGGGTGGGGGGTGGCATTAATCTATTTAATATATTTTTTCCAAACCTGGGGGGTTTCCTACCTTCATTACACCTCTTTACACATCTTGTGACAAAGCCTCATGGTCCAAATGTGTCCCGTTTTAGATATATTGCTGTTAAAATTTGCAGTAGCTACAATATCCAACCTAATACCAAGGCTTTGAAGGCATTTTTCTCTGTTTCAATTTTGGTGTAGTTACTGCACTTTGCATTTAGGGCAGCACTGATCTCCTGTCCAAAGGTTACCGTGGCACCCTATTCTATAGGCCTACCTATATGTACTGGACGGACACACACACACACACACACACACACACACACACACACACACACACACACACACACACACACACACACACACACACACACACACACACACACACACACACACACACACACACACACACACACACACTAAAGCCTTCAATCAAAAGACACATTTCTAATATGGCAACATCTTATTTAGACAATACAGCTTTTTGAATCTTGAATCTTGAATCTTCTCCGCCTGTCACAGGGCCTGCTTTGATGAGCTGCAGACCAATGGCTTCATCCTGTGGCTGGTGATGGACTATGTGTCGGACGCCATCTACATACTGGATGTGTGTGTCAGGCTACGCACAGGTATGTACAGCATAGTACTCAATTTCCCTTGGCTGCACACGTGTGTTGGTATTGTGCAAAGGAAAGGACCTATGTTGGCCTACAGTAGTAACACCAGATATTTCCCACAGGCATTTCTTATACTTGTATGATTTCAACAATGTTTAAGTTTCGCGGAAGGAAACAGCCGAGACATGATGTCAGCAAAAACATTGTTGAACATTCAATCCAAGGTGCTGCACACACTTAGGCTATGTGATGTTGGGCCCAGGCTTCACGCACTGAAGTGAGGGAAAAGTAAGTCAGGAAGTAGACGTAGTAGAACAGTGAGGACTTTTGAAAGTAGCCAAACATAGCAAGAATTTCATTCGTTCACTATCTGAAATTTGGATTAATCATGTATGCATACATCTTCGCTCTCACTGGAGAACGGACTTCTCGTGATCGTGCAGCTCTCGCAGGAGAGCGTCTGTCCACGCAAGGGATCGATCACCCAAGAAGCTGAGCTAGTTGGATTACGTGGTGTATTGGGCAAGTTCGCTGGCCGTGCTGAAGTACTGTATGCGGTAGACATTCTCGAGCTCGGAAGTACGGGGCACCACTGAGACCTCTGGCATTATCTGCGCCCACAGATATGTGCGAGGTCTGAGCGGACACCCCCCAGCAGATGATGGTCAGAGAGCAATGGAGTAAGGTGAACTGGAGAGGAAGCTAGGGCAGGATGCCTGACGAATTGACCGAACAATAACGGAAGGAAGGTGAACGGGGAGGTAGTGGGTGCGAGCGAGAAAAAATTCTGACTGGAGACAGCTGAGCAGAAAATAAATGCTGTGTAGTTAATTAAGGGCGTTCCAAATTTCAGTGCGCAGAAATTACTCCGAATTATGGCTGAGTGGAGAATTAGATTAAGGTGGGCTATCTTTATGCGCTGAATTCCGACGAATGACGGTTGAGTGGAGAATAGAATGCAGGTGGTAATTAGGGCATGTCAAATTTCATTTCACTTCGCCCGAACTTTTGTTTTGAACAAAACGTGCATTTGTGGGAATGGGGATAGTGGGCTTTTGGAGGTTTTAAGCCTTTATTTTGTGACAGGACAGTATAGTGGGTGAGCGAGTGAGATGAGAAAGATGGGAAAGGCTCTGCAAATGACCCGGACCAGATTCCAACTCGGGTCGCCGGCACAGCAGTCCAGTGCCCAGCCAACTGAGCCCGGCTGGGCCAATGAAGAAAGAAATTTGATGATGGTTATGCCAATGATGTCTGTATTTGACATGGACTGTACGGATAATGGAATTACATTACTACACTTAGTTGCCGCTTTTATCCAAAGTGATTTACTGTATTTACAGGGTATTGGTTACAGTCCCTGGAGCAATGTGGGGTTAGGTGCCTTGAGAGGGAGTGGAACGGTGGGATTTGAACTTGCAACCCTCTGATCTAAAGACCATCTCATTATAATGTATGTAATTGTCCCATATGACAGGGTTCTTGGAGCAGGGCTTGCTGGTGAAGGACCTCACCAAGCTCCGGGACAGCTACGTGCGCACGCTGCAGTTCAAACTGGATGTGTTGTCCATCCTGCCCACGGACCTGGCCTACATCGCGCTGGGCGTCCACACTCCCCTCCTCCGCTTCAACCGCCTGGCGCGCTTCTCGCGCATGTTCGAGTTCTTCGACCGCACCGAGACGCGCACCAACTACCCCAACATGTTCCGCATCTCCAACCTGGTCCTCTACATCCTGGTCATCATCCACTGGAATGCCTGCATCTACTTCGCCATCTCCAAGTCGCTGGGGTTCGGCTCGGACCAGTGGGTGTACCCCAACATCTCCGACCCCGAGTTCGGGACGCTGACGCGCAGCTACGTCTACTGCCTGTACTGGTCCACGCTGACGCTCACCACCATCGGGGAGATGCCCGCGCCGGTGCGTATTAATAAAATCAAAGATTTTTTTTTGGTCTTTTTCTACTTTATTTGATAGGACAGTGTGAGAGGTAGACAGGGAAGCGAATTAGGGGAGGGGTCGGCAAAGGACCCAGGACAGGAATCGAACCCAGGTCAGCCACATGGCAGGCGAGTGCCCCACCGGTTGGCCACGGCAGGGCATCGTATTAATAAAATTAATATTGGCAGAGAGGATGGCTGCTAAGGCTTTGGAGGCCCTAAGCATAACTGGTCAGGAGACCCTCATAATGAAATAATAATACAAATAATAATCTTCATTCTTCACTAATAAATGTATGTTTTGTAATTTAATTCAATATTTTTGTTCATGACAAATTAGTCAGAAACGCCTTTTGCCCCAATCTTGGACAAATCAAATTCTAGTGCTTGTTAGAGAGTGACCTTGGTCCGCCAATCCTAGTTGTGTAAAGAAGAAAAAAACGCACCTAAAATTGGGGCAATGACGTCACGTTGGCAATCTCGATTTAAGAGGCCCCAATTTTGGCGGCAAAGTGCTTGGTGCCCCAAGTACTGTTTGGTGCCCTAAGCCCTCTGCATACTCTGCTTATGTCTAGCGTCGGCCCTGTGGGCAGTCTAGCGACTCAGATGGTAAACACAGCAGATTTTATTGTTAATGGTTAAGTATTCCACCCAGTAAGATCTAAAGTCATACAGAAGGCAACCTTATGTAGTCCCTTAATGTACGGCATACCTCCTGGTACCGGTTAATCGGTACACATTCCCAAATCCACACGTCCCAGTTTTAAAGGGGGAATTTGGAATTTGGGGACTGAACCGTTATTTTACTTTCTTTATCTCAATGTCATTCCTGTTACCAACTCTGGGGAAAATATAGATATGACACTCATGCATGTTGACAACATTGCTAAATACTACATTACTCCTAGCTAGAACAACATAAAAATGTGAAAATAATATGATTTCATCTATAATTAACATATAAAAGACAACTTGAAAGACAACTTTTTACTGTGATGCGTGTACCGATTCGGCGGAATCACCCAATCATTTCCCACAGCTTCTTTAGTGCACGTGGGGTTCCGTATGGCCAGTTGCCCACTGTCCATTGTTTTGTTGTCCAACGTATGCATTGTATTATTTTGTTGGTTCGATTATGTCTCCAATAATGTTCAGTGTTCCCTAACTTGCACACCAGAATATGTCACTATATGGAGATTTCCCCTGACAAATAATGAGAATAAAATGATTATACAATATAGGAACAGTAGTGGAAAAAGAAAAACTAAGACAAAAATAAAAAATGTCTCACCAGGTGCGCGACGAGGAGTATCTCTTCGTGGTGTTTGACTTCCTGGTCGGGGTGTTGATCTTTGCCACCATCGTGGGCAACGTGGGTTCCATGATCTCCAACATGAACGCCACGCGTGCCGAGTTCCAGGCCCGCATCGACGCCATCAAGCACTACATGCAGTTCCGCAAGGTTTGCCTGTTTGTTCGCTGTTTGTTTGTTTGTTTGTTTGTCCTCCTCTTGTTAACAGGGACAAATCATGTCTCAATGGGCCCCTGGGCCAGACAGTAAGAAAGTACCCCCTCTATGTAATATTGTGCGCTAATATTGTACTTACACCATGAATTTGCTTTTACTTTTGACACCTCTGCCTTCAGGTCAGCAAGGAGCTGGAGGCGCGCGTCATCAAGTGGTTTGACTACCTGTGGACCAACAAAAAGGCCGTGGACGAGCAGGATGTACTGAAGAACCTGCCCAACAAGCTGCGCGCAGAGATCGCCATCAATGTCCACCTGGAGACCCTCAAGGTCATTTATATATCTGTCATTTATATACCTTGTTTTACGGCTTGTTATGGTTCAGCATGATAGATAGATAGATAGATAGATAGATAGATAGATAGATAGATAGATAGATAGATAGATAGATAGATAGATAGATAGATAGATAGATAGATTTTATTGTCCCCAAGGGGAAATTCCTTCTCACCACCATCACAAACTTGTCACAGCCAACATAAAGCATACGTACATAACAGACATCAAGACATCAAACACCATAGAACATTGAGATACTAAACATAATACACACTGATATATTATCAGACAAAACCAAGACATAACATAAACACTGGCAGACAACACAAACACGCCATTGATGACAGTCAGATACATACTACATACACTATATAATGATTCACCAACAAAGCAGGGGAGAAAAGAAAAGACTACAATGGTCTAATCTGGACTCTTGCGTTGGGTTTTAAGTCTTGTTTTAAGTTTTGGTCAACCTTGCAATGCACCCTGACCAATTTCCCTGTTTGGGACAGTAAAGCTGACTTTCTACATTACTCAGTCATAATATAATATATACAGTTTCATAAAGACAGTCTGTTACATAAAGATAGATATACCCACCTTATATTAAGATTCGCCAACTGCTTGTTTTTTAAGTCGTGTTTTAAGTTTTTTTGGTCTACCTTGTGATGCACCTTTGACCAATGTTCCTTCTGGGATTGTGAAGTTGACCTTGGCTTTGGTTTTCCCTTTGAAGAAAGTGCGCATCTTCCAGGACTGTGAGGCGGGGCTGCTGGTGGAGCTCGTCCTGAAGCTCCGCCCACAGGTCTTCAGTCCTGGAGACTACATCTGCCGCAAGGGCGACATCGGCAAGGAGATGTACATCATCAAGGTAATATAAGACAAGACAAGACAAGATATAAGATAAGACCATATAAGATAAGATCACATAAGGTAGCATAACATAACGCAGCATAATACTTTACATCGGCAAGGAGATGTACATCATCAAGGTTAGGTAAGACAAGACAAGATATAATAATATAAGACAAGATAAGATAATATCACGTAAGGTAACATAACATAACGCAACATCACACAACAGAATACTTTACATCGGCAAGGAGATGTACATCATCAGGGTAAGATAAGACAAGACTAGACAAGACATAAGACAAGACAATACAAGATAAGATAAAATATGATACAATACGATAACACAAGATAAGATAATACTTAACATCAGCAAGGAGATGTAAGTCATCAAGGTAAGATAAGAGAAGATAAGGTAAGATAATTTACATTGGCAAGGAGATGAACATCATGAAGGTAAGATACTGTAAGACAAGATTACATTACAATTAGCTGGCGCTTCTGTAAAAAGCAACTTGAAGTTATTTAGAGGCTATTGTTTACAATTCCTGGAGCAATGCAGGGTTAGGTACCTTGCTCAAGGGCACGTCAGCCATCAATGAAGGTGTAGGGAGAGGTAAGGGTGGGAATTGAACCCACAACCCTCTGGTCTAAAGCTCATCTCCTTAACCATTATTAGACCACGGCTACTTTAATGTCTGTTTGCACAGACATTTGTCTAGCATTATACTTCTCCACAATCCACATAGTAGACGTTAAAATACTTTATCTTTACTTTATACATCTCTGCCTACATCATCCAGGAGGGACGGCTGGCGGTGGTGGCGGACGACGGCGTGACCCAGTATGCGATGCTGACTTCGGGCAGCTGCTTCGGCGAGATCAGCATCCTTAACATCCGCGGCAGCAAGATGGGCAACCGGCGCACGGCCAACATCCGCAGCATCGGCTACTCCGACCTCTTCTGCCTGTCAAAGGACGACCTGATGGAGGCCGTCATGGAGTACCCCGACGCCAAGAAGGTGCTGGAGGAGCGTGGCAAAGAGATCTTAAAGAAGGTACTGTACGAAAACTTAATTGTTTATTTAATTTGCCATAAACAAATTATATTTCTATTGTATTATTCTACTGTCAAAGGTCAAAGGTCAAAGAGAGATCTTGCAGACGGCACGGCACACTGAAAAAAAAACCCTCAGCTGCATGGTTGTAGTTTATGGGTTGGATGGTGGGAACATGTTCAGACCCCTTCTGAGAATATCTTAGTGTTCCCACCACTTTATGAAACATAATGTGAAAATATTAACCCTGAAGAACTTGTCACCACCACTTTCCAAAACAAGCCAACACTGTTGCTCAGCTGGTTGGTGGAGGAACCCAGTTCCCTGGGGAACCGCAAAGGTCTTTGAAGAACCTTAAGGTCATTGGAAGAACCCCAAGCTTCCCAAGATAACCCTTTGGAGTTCTTTCACAGTGGAAATAGAATACTTCCTAAAAGAACCTTTAGGGGTTCTTCAGTTTGCCACTTTGGAATACTTCTATTCTACTACAACATTTTTCAAAGACAATAAAGGATTTCATGACGATAAAGGCTTTCTATTCCATTTCTATAAGACATCCTGAGGAGGCTCGTCTGGAGGCCCATTTATATCAGCTTGTACACTGAATTAGCTCAAGCAAATACTGTACAGTATGTGGAATTTTTGCTTTCTGAATCCAAGATTCTCTTTTCTTCTAAGGAGGGCCTACTTGAGGAGCTGAGTGAAGGCCTGGGTGTGAGGTGGAGGAGAAGGTGGAGCAGAGTAATAGTGTATTGTGTGATGAAATAAAGGCCTACTTCTATTCCATTTCTATTCCATTTGGCTCCCCAGGAGGGTCTGCTAGAGGAGCTGAGTTGAGATCTGGGTGTGGAGGTGGTGTAAAAGAAGGTGGAGCAGAAAAGTATTATATTGAACAGTAGGCCTATAATGAAATACATGATTACTTCTATTCCATTTCTATTCAATTTCTATTCCATTTGGCTCCCCAGGAGGGCCTGCTGGAGGAGCTGAGTGGTGGTCTCTTGGCGGAGGAAGTGGAGGAGAAGGTGGAGCGACTGGAGGCCTCCCTGGACGTGCTGCAGACGCGTTTCGCCCGGCTGCACGGCGAGTACACCTCCACACAGCAGCGGCTGAAGCAGAGGCTGACCGTGCTGGAGCGACAGCTGCGCTACTCGGGCAGCGGCTTCCTGTCTGACGGGAACGAGAGCGCCGTGGATGGAGATGGAGCCTACAGCGAAGTGAACATTCGTTTCTGAGCGAAGGGCGACGCGATGGGCTGGTGACATGAGCACAGCAGCAGGACTTTGGTGTCTGTGTTTCATCCAAATCTGTTCAACATTGGAGGGCTGATGTAAATAAAAAAAAAATGTGTGTGTGTGTGCGTGCGTGTGTGTGTGTGTGTGTGTGTGTGTGTGTGTGTGTGTGTGTGTGTGTGTGTGTGTGTGTGTTTGTATGATCTAGAAGGGTAGCAAACGGAATCAGTAAGCTCTTCTCTGGAAAAAAGGTATCTGCCTCTTGACCAGACTTTTGAGCACAATAATCTACAAATGAGACAGTTTCTTTGCACTTTGTGATTTTAAAATGTAAATAGGCTGCTCCTGTTTGTACATACCACAAGCAATAAAAACAAACAATAAAATACAATAACTGCTTGCCAGGAAATATTTTGTGTGTTTTGTCTGTCAATTAATGTCCCTAATGTACAGTGGCAGGAGGCCAGGGGCAAATAAATAAATAGGCTAAATAAATACATAAATAAATAAAAAGCCAAAATTATATTGCAGCCTAAACATTCTGTGATTAGGCTATGTATTATATTATATTAAATTATATAATAATGGTATAAATGATATTATATTATATTATATTATATTATATTATATTATATTATATTATATTATATTATATTATATTATATTATATTATATTATATTATATTATATTAGGCCTATATTATATTATATTAGGCCTATATTATATTATATTATATTATATTATATTATATTATATTATATTATATTATATTATATTATGCAGCTGTATTCATGATTACCTACATTTAATAGGTGTTTTGTTCATTGTTATGGATCTATCTGAGGTATGGGCAACGTTTCAGAAGGATTCTTGCTGTGGAAAAGCCAATATTTCTGAACAGGCATCTTTCATAGCATGCTGGGGTCTTTCTCTCTCACGAGTCGCAGAACTGATGACATCATTGCCGCGCTCTATTTGATAGAGGAATGGAAACACTTTTTTACGCTCCCTAAAACAGGTAAATATTTTCAATATATGGTTAATGTCTTGTTTTGAGGGACAAGTATGTTAACCATACATTTGATCATGATAATAGTGGTTAATTAGGAGTTCTAACTACAACCGGTAAGTTTCGTTGTCAACAGGGATGTGTAACGCATGCTTAGCAAAGCCTGATTATGTTTTTAAGCCACGATCTTGTTTCTTTCATACAGACACTCTGTACAATTTTCGAGTATATTACATAAGCGAAGTCATTTAAATACGGTAAATGGAATTATTTGTTGTGGTTATTTGTTGAATTAATCGAACATAACTTGTAATCAAAACAATTAAACGCTTATGTTAGCGGGACTAGCATTTCATGACAGTAGTCCACTCTCACGTATCCTTTCACTAAACTTCGGAGTTAAAGTTAACATTATTTTTTATGTCTATTATATCGCTTAGATATAATGACATGGTCGAAAGACATGCCTACTTGTTGGCATTCAAGTAGTAGTTCAAAGTTGACTTCACCTGCTTGTGTACCTGCCGAGTTTTTCTTATGAAGTTGCAAAAGGGAATTAAGGCATAGACTTGTCAGTATCTTATCAGTGACATTTGACAGGCTTGACAGATGTCCCTGTTGATACTAGCTTGACGTCCTACTAAGAATTGCGTTCCCACTTAGAATCCTGTTTGCTAAATGGTTTGTCAGTGAGGTAACAGACTGTTCTCCCAAACCATGATGACCATGTTCTTGAGTTCTAGCCACTGACCTGGGGGGTATATTAAGAAGCTGGTTCAGTTGTAAACCAGATTAAATTAACCTTGTGATAGAGGTAAATCATCTAATAGAAGAGCCCAGAGTCCTCATTTTCTTGCTTAACTGATGCCTGCACATATATCTATTAGCAGGTTTACCACTTCCTGTAGGTTAACGAACCCTGGTTCATCACTTAACTATGTTGTTAATTGTATGTCCCCCTGGTTCCCGCACTAAAATAAGCGGTGCAGCTTTTGATCACCTGTTGCTAAAAACTACAAAAATGATGTACAGTACAACAGCTCCACATGGATAAATAGACATTCCATCTTTCTTCAGATTCCAAACATGGCATTCAATTTCGGTGGCGGAGGTGGCGGAGGGTTCACCTTTGGTGCCCCAAAGACGACTGCGGCACCTCCAGCTGCCGGAGGAGGATTCTCGTTCGGGACGCCTGCTGCCCAGCCGCAAGCCCAAGCTCCAGCCCAGACCGCCACACCTCAGCTCACCAGCCTCCTCACACAGCCCACCCCCGGGAATGGCGGCGCGGCACCCATGGGAGGCGGCTTCAGCTTCGGGGCTCCTGCGGCACAGCCGGCCCCTGCTGGCGGGGGAGGGTTTTCATTCGGCAACCCTGCTGCTGGTGGCGCGGGTCTTCTCGGGTAGGTATCAGCTCAGCAAGCATTTGTTTATCCTTAAAGGTGCACTGTGTAATATTTTAGTGGTTTATTTCCAGAATATATGCTGCCCATTCAAAGAAAATGTTACCCTCTTCATAGATAGTTACCACCACCATCAAAATTCTAAGTATTTATTATGACTGGGAGTAATGCACTGTTCATACATGAAAGGGGGGGCTACTCCATTGTCTGCCATTTTTAATTGCCAGAAATAGATATTTTTAGCTGCAAAACTTACTGCACTTTGGTCTTCCTTCTACATTGTTGTTCATTATTTAGTAAAAAATAAAATAATGAAAACATCAAATTTAGCAGTAGTCAGACAGTACAGTTTCAATGAGCAGCATAGTTGCAATACCTACTCTGGCCACCATCCTACACAGTGCATCTTTAACTATTTCATTATACAGTAGTTGTGGATGAGTGTTGACTAAATAAGGGGGATCTACTGTATATGTAAGGCTTTTACAGAAATTACAAAATTAGATGCAAATTGAATTAAGGTATAATGTTACAAAACACAGTGAAAAGGCAATATACGCAGATGTTTTCCATTTTTAAAAATGGTATCAGAAGTGTAGACAAACAATTGTGCTGAAGCCAATGACCCAAATAAAAGCATCTAATTTAATGTAATCAGATCCAGATGTCATCAGTGTTGAAATCGATACCAAAGAGCACGACGTTCTTGTCCCTTCAGAGCGCGGTCTGTGATGTGTGTTTGTATGTGGACGTTTAGATGGTAGAGTAGAATTACTTCATTGACCCGAAGGGTAAAATGTGTTGAAAGCTTACACATAAAGAACATTGCAAAAAAGGAAAACAAATACAGCTATTTATGCATGCTATCATTTGAGTGAGTAAGTGAGACTTTTATTAATCCCCAAATTGGAAATTGGATCAAAATTGAATGAATTCAACCAACCAAGCTGGGAAGGAAAAGTATTCTATATTTATATGAGTCCATCGATGCCTATTCTTCTCCCTCCCCAGCACTTCCACACCAAAGCTGGGCCTAAGTCTGCCTGCCGCGTCCCAGCCGGCTGCTGCCCCGGCCGCAGGAGGCCTGGGGGGTCTGATGACGGCGGCGTCCACGGCCGGGTCTGGGTTCTCCTTTGGAGGGCTCGCCACCCAGGCCCCTGCTGCCGCAGCCCCTGCCATGACTGCAGCTCCGCCTGCAGCTCAAGGGGGGTTCAGCTTCGGCGCGCCCAAGATTCAGGCCACTACGGCGGCCGCTCCCGCAGCAGTTGCCCCTTCCCTCACCCTTGGAGCAAACACAGGTTGGTTTGATTACAAATCTGCTATATCTGACTAATCACGACTAGACCTATTGATTAGTCGACTATTAAAATATTCGTTTGATTTCAAATCTGCTATATCTATTCTATAAGCCCTTTTGCTCTCTATGCTATAAGCCCTTGTGTGATTGTGAGTGTATGTATGTATCTGTCAGGGGGAGAGAGAGAGAACATTTGTGGTGGTACTCAAGAGTGTGCTATACTTTTACTGTTGTGTACAATTATGTGTATAAGGTCTTTCCTTACATAAATACACATAAATACATGGATGGTCATGATAGCTTCAGATATGAAGTGGGCGCCACAGACACTGGCATTCCTGTTGGTGTCCTCAGTCCAGTCGGGACAATTTCTTGTAACCACAAACATCTTTCTGCAGCAGACTATTCCCTCTTGGAATAGTGTGACAAGTGTACTTTTTAGGATATCTTAATTTTTTTTACAAACATACACCCTTCGGGACGGCAGGTTTTCTCTCTTTAGTGCGTGTGCGTGTGCGTGTGTGTGTGTGTGTGTGTGTGTGTGTGTGTGTGTGTGTGTGTGTGTGTGTGTGTGTGTGTGTGTGTGTGTGTGTGTGTGTGTGTGTGTGTGCGTGTGCGTGTGTGTGGCAACAATGCATGCACAGTCAGTGATGACGTAGCTTCTAAACTGGTCAATATGGTATGAGTGCTCTAACACAGTGTGCCACAGCACCCCCTGTGGGGAGATTGGCATTACACCTCCCTCCTGGTAGGAAACAAACACATTTGTTTATCTTCTTTGTCTGTTTTTTTGTGTGTAACAAAACATTCTGTATGCACATTGATCTATGAGCTGTGCTTGTGTGCCTCTCTCGCTCTCTCTCTCTCTCTCTCTCTCGCTCTCTCTCTCTCTCTCTCTCTCTCTCTCTCTCTCTCTCTCTCTCTCTCTCTCTCTCTCTCTCTCTCTCTCTCTCTCTCTCTCTCTCTCAGGCCTGAGTCTGGGTGGAGCAGCACCAGCTGCGTCAGTTGCAGCAACCACAGCCCAAGGTGGAGGATTCGCCTTTGGCATTAAGCCTGCAGGTACCCATTGTCAAGTCAATATGAATGATTCATAATTAATCGACAATTCAGTGTCATTAGTTAGAGAGATATCTTGATTGCATATCACAAATGTGAATACATCATTGTCAAGACACTAATGAAGCCCCTTAGTTGAGACCAAAAACTTATTCGAGCTCAAAGGACATGTCTAGTTCCTCACAAGCAGAGGTGTCAATTTTGGGTCCAGAAAGAAAAAAAAATCACATCCACATTCTTTTTAACATTGGTGGCCTGGCCTCACTTAGCAGCTGGTCTACCTGTCTTGGGTACTCGTAGAGAAGCTGGAATATAAGGGCACACTCCGAGACGGAAGCGTTAGCCAACTGCAAGCTTATTGGCTGCAATGGGTGCCAATCGGAGTAAGCCTTCTCAATATATTCTACTTTCTCTGATTCAGAGCTGGTTGGATCAAATTAATATGTGGCAGGGTTTTGACCAAAGATTTTCTTAGGAGAGAAAGATACCCCAGGCTCGTTCGTTTCCTGGATCCATGTGATGTCAGGTGAATGCCCCTTTAGGAGACCTTTGGTTAGGAGAACTTTTCCTGCAGATGGCGGTAGCGCACATCTTGTGCAAGCCGTCACCAAACATCACAAAAAGAAAAGAAGAAGAAGGAGGGGACATCGCCCCCTCAGGAGACCAAACTTGAGCACACTCTTTTGCATTGGTTGGCCAGAGTTTGAATCCTCTTTCTTTAATCTACCCTCTTTGGTGTGTCCCTCTACAGCTACCCCGGCCCCTGTGGCCACCATTGCTCCAGCCAGCCAGGCCGCCCCACCTGCCTCCACTGGACCATCCCTGTTCGCCGCCCCCATCACATCCACACCCGCCACCGCCTTCACTTGTAAGATACACACACACACACACACACACACACACACACACACACGCACACACACACGCACACACTCACGCTCTCTCTCTCGCGCTCTCTCTCTCTCTCTCTCTCTCTCTCTCTCTCTCTCTCTCTCTCTCTCTCTCTCTCTCTCTCTCTCACTCTGATCAATGGTATTATTATACATATTATTATATTTTATATATATATTTTATATAGTATTATTGTTAACTTCAGCATCGAAAATATGTTTGCAAGCCTTCATATTATTGTTGCACATTATCTGTAACTGCACACTACATTTTGAAGTTGAGCTTGTTTCCCCACCCCCCTTCTCCCCCTCCCTCTCCACAGTGGGAGGTGGTACGACTGTTGCATCCTTGCCCACAGCCTCCGCGGCCCCCACCCTGGGCACGGGACTCTCGCTCAAGCTGGGCACTGCCGCCCCTGCTGCCACTGCTGCCGCCCCTGCTGGCATAGGTAACCATGACTTGAGAAGTCAATTGGTGTTCTTTACATGTTCCGATTTAATTCATAGGAGAGTCCCTGTGCACAACCACTGTCCAGGTGCTTGTGGTATGCAGTACAAGTAATCCAAGTAAAGGAAGGATGAATCACAGCACACTGGTCTTCTTTGCTGGTAGTTTATTTGCTAATAAACTACCACCAAAGAAGACCAGTGTGTAGTCCTTCCTTTCTTCATCATTCCTTTACATGGTCATATTTTATTTTATGCAGTCTGGGTTTTGACAGTCAAATGTTGGTCTCGTCATCCTTTTGAGCTCTAGTCAGTGTGTGTTCAGTTCAGTTAAATTCTTAGGTTGTGTGTGGTTGTGTGCGTAAGCATGTGCTTGTCTTCTTAATATGGTTATATTCTATTTCATGCACAGTCTGGGTTTTAGCAGTCTAAATGTTGGTCTCGTCATCCTTTGGAGCTCTTGTCTGTGTGTTCAGTTCAGGTAAATCCTTAGTTAGCATGCTCATGCTTGTCTTCTTTATATGGTAATATAATTTTCATGACTGTACTGTTTGGGTGTCGACAGTCAAGTTAGGTCTCAACATTCTTTTGTCAATTTAGTTTTATCTCGGATTACATTGTTTATTTGTCTGTCTCTCTGGCTGTGTGTGTGTGTGTGTGTGTGTGTGTGTGTGTGTGTGTGTGTGTGTGTGTGTGTGTGTGTGTGTGTGTGTGTGTGTGTGTGTGTGTTTGGGTGTGTGTGTGTGTGTGTGTGGGTGTTTACGTGTCCGTCTTCAGCTGCTACCACCACAGCAGCAGCAGCCGCCCCTGCCACAGGCTTTGGCCTGAGCCTGAAGCCAGCTGCCTCCACCGCCCCACTTGGCACCCTTGCTACCGCCGCTGCCACCACAGTCGCCGCCCCAGTCAGGTACTACTACCAAAGATTTTCATAGGAGGGGAAGATACCCCAGGCTCGTTCATTTCCGGGATCCATTTTACATCAGGTGAACACTCCTTTAGGACACCTTTGGTTAGGAGACCTACGGCATGGTTGACCCGCCTCCCTAGGTTTGCTACTGGTTGATTGGTTTTGGACAAAGTGTGTGTGTTTTTTTTTTTTTTTTTTCCGGTGTTCTGTCGAGATGTGTTGCCTCGTCGAGATGAGCGACCGGTCGCCCTATTCGATAGTGGTGTTCTATCGATTTGCGATGCCTCATCTAAATGAGCGACCTTGATTTTCCGCGGAAGGCGTTTCAATCGGTCCACGTAGGACTGTTTTAATAACCATTAGGCCTACTTTGTTTATTTCACGGACAGGGGTGTGCAGTCGTTCGTGCGGAGTTTAATAAGAACGTGCGGCTGCTGACCACTAAAAAGCCGTGAGCCTCTCGTTTGAGCAAGTTAAGAAACGTACCACATGAAAGAGACTGAGTTGAGTTTGTGCAAATACTGGAGAAAGTGTTTGGGATCAGGGCCTGGCTACGGGTTGTTTAATGCAGTCATTTGCTGTTGGTTTGGTTTAAATGTGACGTGGGCTCGCAAGGCAAATTGCCACATTAAATCATGTGCTTACTGCTATGGGGATAAACAAGCGCGGTTTAGATATTCCCAGATAGCAGATAGCGTATTGTGGCTTTGTTTTGGCAGATGTCTGTCTTTTAATGACCGGAATCATATTTTCATAACATCCCCACCAGTGCATTTCTTATTACCATGTTCAGGCATTTTACAATGCAGTCGATTCAAATTCTTGAGTGAAAAGGGTGAAGGGAGCATTTTGACAGCTCAATCAGAGGTGGCGATTTTTTCCATTTTGCAACGAGAACGCCTCCTCTACATAGTCTTTTCTGATCGATGTTACAATGTTCGAGGCTGAGTGTGTGAGCGATTACGGTTAGGCAACAAAGTAGCAAATGTTCGAGGCCACGCTATTTCGCAGATTTTCCAATGATCTGCTGGATGATCCACGCAATTTCCCGTTTTCCCCCCAGGGGATATATCGTAACTTTCAGTCCATGACAGTCGGTGGACAGGCTATAGGCTAACTAGACTATGGATGACTGGTGGTAACCTCAGGAGGACATAGGCTACAGTTTGAGTCACCAAAGTTGACAGTCTCAGGGGATCCTATCGTAACTTGCGGTCTCACAATTCGATGGGCAATCACCCGCGAAAACCACCGCGAGGGTGTGCGCATGCGTGCGCATGCTCAGTAGCGAAGAGAATCACATCTCGACGGGTCGCTCATATAGACAGGACACCGGTAATCAGAAAAGCAATATTTACATTGCTCTTGGCCAGACTAGAAGCAACGCAGAAGGTGTTGTCACTAGGAGGGCGTGGCCTGGCTCTTGGCGAATCACCTTGGGCCAGAATCGAACCTGGGTCGCTGGTGTAATGTTATGGCTTCTCAGGTCATTTAACCACCAGGCCCCTTCTACTACTACTACTAATAATAGGGCTGTAACGATACACTCAACTCACAATTCTGTTCATATCACGATTTATAACCTACGGTTCAATACACCCCATGATTTTTCAAATGTATCTGTTTTGATGATTCTTTAGGTAGAATTGGTTACAAGAGGCTACTAAAGAAAAATAATGATATTGATTTGAAGCTTGGAAGCACTGTCAGATAATATCATGCGGTCATTTTCTGGACTGAAGGGGAACAGAACTTTGAAAGGGCATACTGCCACGATACTGCCTTGTTGCATTATGATACAGTATCGTGACTCTGCGTATTGAGATTTCTCGGTTCGATACAATATCGTTACAGCCCTTAAAGGTGCACTGTGTAAGATTTTTAGTTGTTTATTTCCAGAATTCATGCTGCCTATTCACTAATGTTGTCTATTTCATGAATACTTGCCACCACCATCAAATTCTAAGTATTCAATATGACTTGGAAAATTGCGCTTTTCATACATGCTCCATGGTCCGCCATTTTGAATTTCAAGAAATAGCCCTTTTTAGCTGCAAAAATGACTGTACTTGGGCCATACTGGAAAATATTAGTTTATTTCTTTGTAAACTTTCATGAAAAGATCAAATTTGACAATAGGCAACACAGTTTCAATGAGCAGCATGATTGCAGTACCTTTTTTGACAATTTCCTGCACAGTGCACCTTTTTAATGTGTTTTTTAACATGACCGTATGCGGCAAAACTTATTACCCAAATAATAGACAACTTGACTAATGCCATTATACTGTAGACGGTGAATATATTTTCAAGATGAATAGTAACCTTTTTTAACATGACAGATTGATAGTTATGGTCAGGGCTCCAAATTCACTTTTTTTCATCACTAGCCAAAATGGTTGGTAGATGTTAATCTTACTAGCCAAACACACACTCACCACTGGGACAGAGTGGCCTGTAAGATGGTCTTTTCTACCAGCCAAACTGAAATTGAAGAGTTCAAATGCAAAACCCCCTAACTCCATTTCTGAAGACCTGCACTTCTATATTTTTAGAGAACCAAGTTGTTGGTTTGGTTTACATTCATGTACTTGATAATACATACAAATAGTTATATTACATAAATAAAATAAAAAATATGCAATTTTGATAGCTTTGTATTAAATACAAATGAATTAAGATTATTTTCTGAAAAGGCATTTAGGGGGTTTTGCATCTGAACTCTTCAATTTCACCAGCATTTGGCCGGTTGGCTGGTGATCATTTAGAGCCCTGGTTGTGGTAGTAACCAGTGATGGTGTCGTCTTGTGTCTGAGTGTAGGAGGGGCTGATTATATCATCAAGATGAATAGTAACTTGAATTGATAGTTGTAGTAGTTCGGTGGTAGTAACGATGTGATGATCTCCTCCTGTTGTCTGAGTGTAGCACGGCACCAGTGATGACGTACGCCCAGCTGGAGGGGCTGATCAACAAGTGGAGCTCCGAGCTGGAGGACCAGGAGAGGCACTTCCTGCAGCAAGCCACGCAGGTCAACGCCTGGGACCGCATGCTCGTGGAGAACGGAGAGAGGGTGCGTACACTGCACGACACAGCTGTGTGTGTGTGTGCGTGTGTGCGTGTGTGTGTGTGTGGCATGGTGGGACCGCATGCTCGTGGAGAACGGAGAGAGGGTACGTACAATACACAGCTGTGTGCGTGCGTGCGTGCGTGCGTGCGTGCGTGCGTGCGTGCGTGCACGCGCGTGTGTGTGACTGTGGGACTGCATGCTCCTGGAGAATGGAGAGAGGGTGCGTACACTACACAGGTGTGCGTGCGTGAGTGAGTGTGTGCGTGAGCCCGTATGGTGGAAAGGCTGCTATTACTAGAGTTTTTGTTCTTTTCTTACTTGGTGAATCCCAATGTGTGGGTTGTTGTGTATGTATTTGTGTACATTTTAGCTTTTCTTATGAAAACTTTCCTCATTAATTCCATATTTGATCTATTTTTGTTTTCTAATAGATCACATCACTACACAAAGACATGGAGAAGGTGAAACTGGATCAGAGACGGTATGTTAAGTTTTAATTAAACTCAGTCTTTCTGACAAATCTATCAAACAAAGTAGAATACTACACCAACCTATAAAGACTGTTTGGAATTTTAAAAAAGCCCAGAGTGGCATGAACAACTTAACTATTCTGAAAGTAGTGACATTGTGCTTCCCAAGAAGTGAGGGGAATGCCAAACATTCACATAATCGTCATCAGGTCATGTTCTGAACATGAGAAGGCGTTGGGTACCTGGATGATGTGATCGAGTAGCCGTGTTTCCTTTAGCAATTTCTGACTAGTCGGAGGGATGATGTCTGATATTGTCCCGGGTGTGTTTTGGCCAAAGGTCTGAAACTGAAGGCAATTGCACCCGGGACAATATTCGTTAGCATCATCCCAACCTCTAGACTCATATTGCAAGGTTCTGGAACCTTTGCAGTTTCATATGAAGACCCAACAATATAAATCGTCTATAGATTTCTGTTAAACAACTTTAAAAACAAAATCTTTACCTTTTCAGTGGACCTATGGACCTAAAGCCGGGCATACACTGTGCGATATTTTCAGTTGTGGGTATTAAGCTCCTGCTCACACTGCACAAGGAAATTTTGTGATTTAAAAGTTAATATCTCACGACTCATATCCTCACACTATACGGACTATCGGATGCGAGCAGAATGGTCCGACTGTGTGACACGACACGCATGTTTCCCGGGGCTGCAGAGGAGGGAACATGCGCACCTGAGGTGGAGATGAGGACGCGATCAAGAGCGAATCGCACGGCCCTATGAACTTGTGCATGTGTAGTGTCAAATCGGGTCGTAGCACTGCTTTAACTGTGCGATTTAGTCACGAGGCACGACCAGGATTTCAAACAGTTTTGATTTTCTTGCGACCCTGCGATTGCACAATCGTGAGGCGAAATCGCTTTTCGTTACCCCATGTACACTGCACGATGCAAGACTCGCAATTGACCTGCGATTGAGCAAGAAATTGGCCCGACTCCCAAAAAGTCGTGCGAATGCCACATCGTGGCAAACTCGGGGCAAAAGTCGCACAGTGTAAGCCCAGCTTTAGTTGATCTACTGTACTGAGATTGGAAAACCTGCTAGTAGGTGGCCTGCAGGCATCATTTAGTCAAACTGTCATACGATTATTTAGCCTGGTTTTGTAATTGAACCATCTTCTTGAAATACCCCCCTGCTCAAGGTGGCCTTAACTGAGTAGTATTGTCAAAAAGAGAAAAACACGCACATCTGTCTCAAAAAGATTGGATTCAGGACTAGCAAAAATACCATGAAAACTGAAAGAAAAGTCAGCGACACCAAGCTCCCGTTGCTCTTATTTTAATGTGACGTTTCGGGCACCATGCCCTTCATCAGACCGTCTGATGTAGGGCATGTTGCCCGAAACGTCACTTAACTGAGTAGTAACCAAAGAAAGTAGATTGGAGAAAAACGATTGGCTGGAAAAGGCATTGGCCACGGTGTAGTACGGGAGCGTAACCTGAGGACACGGTGCGCATCGGGCAGTGGGTGTGACGCCATGATGGATAAAAAAATGTGACTCCGAAATCAATCTGGATATCCGGAATTTGAATTGCATTGTGGGTGCGAGCGGCTGCTGTGAGTTTCTGCCATGGGCGAAAGAAGATGTCTGGTTGTCGATGTTCTGTTTGTGGCCAAATTAACTACGGCTGTCAGTCATCGTTAATCGCGGGGGATAATTAACGATAGCTCAGCTGTCAAACAATCATTGTGTCCTGTGACGTGTCCCACACTCCAGCCCTGGCGGAAAGGGCATTGCACTTAACCATGCCACCAGTACTGACCGTAGAAGATGAAAGTGACTCCGCTCGTGGCTATGCCGTACTACGCTCTTAATACGTCGGTGAGCTGCCTTCTGTCCATTGTCTTTGGTAGCAACTGTCTCCATTTCCCCAACCCCCTCCCTCCCCCTTCCCTGTAGGCTGGACCAGGAGCTGGACTTCATCCTTTCGCAGCAGAAGGAGCTGGAAGACCTACTGGGGCCGCTGGAGGAGTCCGTCAAGGAGCAGAGTGGAACCATCTACATGCAGAACGCAGACGAGGAGAGGGAACGAACGTAGGTGGAGACTAGAGCAGGGCTCTAAATTAACACCTGCCAACCGGCCAAATGCTGCTGAAAATTCAATTTGGCTGGTAGAACAGAAAACTTAGTGGTAACAATTTACTTTACGCTAAGATCGCTAATAAGGTGATCATTTCATGTTAATTTCATAGTTATTTCATAGTTATTTCAGAGTAATAACTGTTTGTTTTTAGTAACAACAGCAAAATAACCATACAGTTTCCAGTGCATTGTGGTGACACCCTGATGACTCGCAGCACGGTGACACTTTGTTGACACGCACACACGCACACACACACACACACACACACACACACACACACACACACACACACACACACACACACACACACACACACACACACACAATGCACTGGAAACTGTATGGTTATTTTGCTGTTATTACCCTGAAATAACTATGAAATGACTATGAAATTAACACGAAATTACCACTTTATTAGCGATCCGTAAAGTTAAGTTTTACCAACTTAGTAGCCACTCTGACCCATCAGGGAGTGTGTGTTTGGCTCGTAAGAATTTAGAGGCTTGTGCCTCTTTTCCACTGCCGATTTTCCGGTAGGCCTACAGCTCGACATAGCGCGACTCGGCCGCCACTTTTTGATTTTTGAATAGGCGCGACACAGTTCAATCGTAATCCAAAAGGTGCCGGCCGACTCGCAATGTTTCGAGCTGTAGGGCTACCAGAAAATCGGCAGTGGAAAAGAGGCACTGGTGGAGAGTACCTACCTACCTAAATCACTACAGCTCTAAATTAACACCCACCAACCGGCCAAATGCTGGTGAAAATTCAGTTTGGCTGATATTGGGATATTTGGCTTGTGATGAATGTAGATGTGATCGCAGACAATCCAGCAGACTGTTAGTCAAAAAAACTCATGGTACATGGTACTACATAACAACATATTGCTAACACTTAACTAAACACATACTTCAGTAAATACATACTTAGATAATCTATTCAAGTGAACACTGTTGCTTACAAATATGTTAGGGTTACATGTCATGAAAGCATATATTCAAAGTATACAAACGACCCCTTTTCTCTTCTATCATTATTTTGTAATCACTTCAGCAAGGTGAAACAAGGATGATAAAGATGTTTATTTTGTTTATTTGTTGGATCCCCGTTAGCTGTAGCAATGCCACAGCTATTTCTCCTGGGGTTCTTTTCTAGCCTTACAAGTAGATTTAAAGCCTGAAAGTCCAACTGGGAAACTCCAAATCCCATTGTCATTGACACAGCACTCCACACTGCACACACAATGGAATTGTATTTATGCCTCACCCGTGCAAGGGGGCAGCCCTCAATGGCGCCCCAAGGGAGCATTGCGGCGGGACGGTACCATGCTCAGGGAGGTACCTCAGTCATGGAGGAGGATGGGGGAGAGCAGTAGTTGATAACTCTCCCACCAACCTGGTGGGTCAGGAGTCGAACCGGCAACCTTTGGGCTACAAGACTTACGCCCTAATCGCTTACCCATGACTGCCCATAGATGCCTCCTAAGTGACTTTTTTTGTGTCCTTATGAATGTTTCTCATCACAGATACAAGTTGGCTGAGAATGTGGACGCTCAACTGAAGCGAATGTCCCAAGACCTGAAAGAAATAATCGAACATCTCAACACATCCAGTGTCCCAGGAGAGACCACCGACCCTGTGAGTAGGCTACTTGGCAGAGTTAAACTGTTCAGTGTAGATGACTGCTTGGTCGGTCAAAAATGTACTATTTTTGGCAAACGTGACATATGACTATTAGCCATTTGGATTGTTGAAGTTTGTGTACATCTTAAAGCAATTGATCTAAAATGTAAAAATAGACACAGAAAGCTATGTTGCATCACATCAGTCAGTATAAAAACAATAAACAACAACAATAATGTTGATGTCCACACACACACACACACACACACACACACACACACACACACACACACACACACACACACACACACACACACACACACACACACACACACACACACACACACACAGACTTCAGCCTTCAGCCTGTGTGAGAGTCTGGGATATTCATTCTCTCTCTGTCTCTCCCTCTCTCTCTCCCTCGCTCTCAGCTTCAACAGATATGCAAGATCCTGAACGCACACATGGACTCTCTGCAGTGGGTGGAGCAGAACTCAGGTTCGTTCCACAGACCTTAATGTCAGTGCTGACAAGTGACAACTTTGCACTATTTCTGGTTGGGACGTCAGTGTAATTGCAAAAAGGTCTCCCTACCCCAGGGGCGGGGAACCTTTTTTTCTTTTGAGGGGGCCGCTTCAAATTCATCTGAGGGCGGTAAAAGTCCTCAGAGGCTCGTACTATGAACACAAACCAGGATTTCCCCCTGCACTTTTGGCCTATATTGAAGGCAGCCACCTTTAAAACAGACCCCACCTTCTCTAGGTCCCCTGAATATAATTTAATTGTATTGCAAATGTTTTTTCTAAGATTCCTTTACAAAATGTCATATTTTCTGTGAAGCTGCATAACATTAAAATTATATCGGGGGCCCGATAAAACGGCCTCAAGGGCCGCAAACGACCCTTGAGACATAGGTTCCCCACACCTACCCTACCCGAACTGCACCACATTCTCGCCATCAACTTGAATGAATGAATGAATGAATGAATGAATGAAAGATTTTATTTGACATCTTCAGTTCATATATATAAAATAAATACATGATTTAGTTTCATAGAAACCGCACCACATACAAATAATAATAATAAAAAACAAAGTCAGGATAGCACAATACAGTTCGGAAGCTTAATTCCATTGTGGTACTTGGTGTTAATGGCAGCAGATGTTAAAATGCCAAGAGAAGCATTGGGACCAAACTGAAACTATAACACATTACATAGCATAGACATAACATATTCTTTCCACTGAAAGTAATATACTACACTGACTGATCTCGAAACCCTGATTGTTGTAAACCGCTGTCAAAAAATTAGCTCACGTGGTGGGCTGCCAGTGTCTTGCCCCTCCTCACAACACTGAAATATACATGGGCTTTTTTTGGTTTATAAACACAATCTAGTCCCTCCCGCCCTCTCCTTTTACTTTTGGGGGTCGTGCTTTTGCAAGGTGTTGAATTAAAATGTAATAATCAATGACGTCTTGCCTTGCATCATGAGCCCACATGCAAAAGTAGAGGATGGGACGCTGATGCACTAGATCGAGTTGTACCCCTAAAAATCTGATTTTGGTGAAATTGCTTGTCTTTATAGAATAAAAAAACAACTTTGTTTGATTTCCTTACAGTCTTGCTACAGAGACGAGTGGAAGAAGTATCCAAGCTTTGTGAAAGTCGAAGCAAAGAGCAAGAGAAGAATTTTCGGCTGAATTTCCAGTGATGCTTTCTTCCTTACCATGCATTATTACTAGCTGTTAAAATTTCATTTGTTTTGCTTCTCTCTTTTTGTTGAAAAGGCAGACCATTTATTTGCCTGTGTTAATTATGTTACAATAAAAATATACATTTTTAAGCTGTTGAATATCTGAATTTGTGTTTTTTTTAAATTGTTTATTTGGTAGTCAAAAAGAAAATGGTATGTGCATTAATAGAGTAGCTAAGAACACTCGTTGATGCAAAACCATGTTCTCTGATAAGCTACATTTCAGCTGCAAAAGTGCATTTCTGCAATTTCTGCTCATTATTAATTTAAATATTTAAATGAAATAAAAAAAAACTCTTTGATGGAGATTATTATTTAAAAATTCAAAAATTTCTACAGATTTCTGAAAAGGCACTTGGAGGGGTTTGCATCTGAACTCTTAATTTTGACATACCTCATATGCACCATAGATAATTGAGCACATTTTCATCAGACTATCTGATAATTGAATAATAATAATAATGTGTTTTTTTAGTCAATCTCAATTCAGGAGGACCCAAATTTGGGGACAAAGTTGTTGAGGCCCTAAGTGCTCTTCTTACTCTGCTTATGCCTAGCGGTGGGCCTGAGCCTCATATTAGATTAGACATGGACTGAACTTATTACACAGTCCATGCCGTTATTACACATGTAAGTAGTAGGCCTAGGCTACATGTGAAATGAAGTATAGCCTCTCATTCCAAATAGATGAAGTACATATACAAAATGTTTAGTAACATCTCTAAAAATAAATCTAATGAATCATTAGCTCTTACCATTTGCATGCAGTGTGCACTGACTCAAAGACCTTGATGTTCCTGATGTAAAGCACAGGTTTAAGTGCTTCTTCATGTTAACAATTCAGAAGCAAATACAATAGCTTACTTTCCCCTCTCATTCTTCATACTACGATACTTATTTCATTGTGAAGTAAATAACCACAGAGTTATTTTATGGTAATTTACCCCATCCTTTATGTCAACAGGCCTATACCATACAATCAAAGCACTATCAACTGGGGGACACACTCATGTGAAGAATCTTTGGTTACAAAATGCATGCAGGTGAGCTCTAGGTGCTGAGGTCAAGTGCAGAAGGAAAGCCAAGGGACCTTTGTGTCTGAGTTTTGAGAAATTATTCTGGCACTAGGCCGAAACAAAATAAACATCCAACTGACCAACTAGGTTTGCGTATCTCAGTGCCCACTCATCATGGACCAATACATTTTCGCAAAGCAACTAGCCTAAACATTTCCCTCTACCTATGAGCAGAGCTGTAGAGAAAAGAGTTGGAGCATCCTTTGATCTTTGCCGACGAGTGGTCACGTGGTTTGCGTAGTCTACGCCCACCGCAGAAGGGTCCTATACACCGGGAGCTGTCAATACATTTCATTGAGCGAGAGCGTCCTTTAACGGTAATTATATCAGATTATGCCGCCCCCAAAAGAACGAGTTCGTTTTGTTTTTTGTAGGCCATTTTATGGCCTTCATTGTCATATAAAAACATTGAAGTGTCAGTACCGTAATACGGTAATATCATTGCAGTTACACTTTGGGAGGGAAACTTCATCTTAGCTAGGAAGCTCCATTACTTACCATTGATATGCTAATTGTCCGTAGCACTTGATAATGTCTATTTGTTTTGGATTCAGCAGAAGGATATTTTAATGGATAAAATACTTCCAATACATAAAAAGATAAATACATAAACCCAGCATGTCCCAGTTGTAGGTAATATAGCATTTGTTAATTTCAGCCTTTATGATGCTGGTCATCATCAGACCTGTCAAACCACTCAATGCAGGATGCAAATGAACATGAACATGATGCAATGAACATGAAGTAAATAACCCACAGCTGTACAACCTGTGCTTGAATGGTTCAATCTTTTATTTGAAATAAAAAAAATACTCCAAATAGAAACATAAACAGCCCAAACAAAATAACTATGAATAAAACGGCATGTCTGTGTACATGACAAGACGTGTGTGTGTGTGTGTGTGTGTGTGTGTGTGTGTGTGTGTGTGTGTGTGTGTGAGTGTGTGTGTGTGTGTGTGTGTGTGTGAAATCAATAATGCATGAAGAATTGGA
Source organism: Engraulis encrasicolus (assembly GCF_034702125.1). Lineage (NCBI taxonomy): Eukaryota > Metazoa > Chordata > Actinopteri > Clupeiformes > Engraulidae > Engraulis > Engraulis encrasicolus. The sequence goes on from NC_085879.1 coordinate 25,496,395, forward strand.
ATTCACTGGAACATGCTGGAACTTCCAATGCATTGAAAGCATCAACCTATGACCAGAGAGGAGCAGACAGGAGAAAAAAAAAGAGAGAGATTTATTTATATACATGGCATGGCTGTTGGTGCTGAAAGGGATTGATTTGAATATTCAGAAAAGACTGATCTGCTGGATATTCACACATAACCATCTCTGGGGTTAACAAACAATGGTAAGGGGGGGGGGGGGATACAGTGAGCAGCGATTCTGTGGGCAAAAATGTCTTGTTGATGGCAGAGGAGAATAGCCAGACTGGTTGGAGCTGATACAAAGGCAACATTAAGTCAAATAACCACTCAGTACAACAAAGGTATCATAAGAGAATCCCTGATTACACAGCACATCTTGAGGCAAATGGGTTACAGCAGCAGATAAACACATTTGGTGCCACTCCTGTCAGAACAGGAAAATGAGGCAACAATTTCGACTGGCTCACCATAAACGACACTAAAAAAAATGTTGCCTAGTCTGATGAGTCTTGATATCTACATCTACACTCTCAGGTGGAATTGACAGAATTTTGTCGATAACAACATGAAAAGATGGACTCTGCCTTACATCAACGTTTCATGCAGGAGATATAATGGCATAGGGATATTTCCTAAGCACATTTTGGGCCAATTAGAACCAATTTATATTTGTTGGAATGCCACAGCCTACCCAAGACTTTGTTTAAAAGGTACAGTGCCAAAATGGTAGGCCACACCCTGGAGGGACATTTATTGGAAAGTTAAATGGATCACACAGCAAGAATGGCGGACAAGATTGCTCTGGACCCTTTGCTAAACCAATAATTAGCGTTCCTCCCTTCTGGAAGAAATTTTAGAATGTCTTGCTGCTGAAAAAAAAATATATATAAACACCATTTTCACCCTCATCCTATAGTATTGCTTCACAGAAGTGGAGAACAGTAGAACGCACACATCTACATGGAAAGCATATTTTTTTTAATACCACAGAGGAATATTTTAAGTTTTTTTTTTTTGGCAACTTAATTTATTGTACTGTGCTGCCCTAACAGCTTGGGCCTAGAGGACCTAGAGGACAAGACCAATGGCCATATTGTTTTTAAATGCCTGTTTACATGTGGATTGTGGAGAAGTGTCACGCTAGACAAATTTCTGTGAAAACAGACACTAAAAGTTAGTTATCTGATCTTACAAGGGTGAAAACAGACACTAAAAGTTAGTTATCTGATCTTACAAGGGTGGCCAGAGTAGGCATTGCAACTATGCTGCCCATTCCCAAATGTTATTAACATTTATTAAAGTAATACATTTAAATTCACTGTGACACAGTACTCCACAAAATTCAAGTGAACACTGCACACTAGAAAATTGCATTTCTGCCTCATCCATGCAAGGGGGCAGTCCCCAATGGCGCAGTGTGGCGGGACGGTACCATGATCAGGGTACCTCAGTCAGGGAGGAGGATGGGGGAGAGCACTGGTTAATTACTCCCCCCACCAACCTGGCGGGTCGGAGTCGAACCAGCATCCTTTGGGCTACAAGTCTGACACCCTAACCGCTTACCCACGAATACGACACAAATACCATTGTCTTGACACCCTGTCTGTCAACAGTCACTTTCACTAGTCCATACCTTTGAAAACTGTCCTCTGGTATTTCTTGACCCAGTCTTGACTCAATTAACTTGTTGAATGGTTGTTCGGCGTCTTCCATTCTTACCTTGGCTATGTCTCTGAGTGCTCAATACCCTGTGCTTCTTAAAATACTCCTGTCCTGCACACCTTCCCAGGCCATTCACAATCTTGCAACAATCTTGCCTTGCCATTCCCTCTCGCTACCTCGGTTTGTCCTCGACCATCCTCCTCTCTGTCCCTCTGCCCATCTCAGTACCATGGGGAATAGAGCTTTTCAGTTGCTCTGCTCCTCAGCTCTGGAATGCACTGCCCCCTGACTTATTACCCAAGTTCAAATGCAGACTAAGAACTCATTTGTTTCAGTTAGCCTATTCCTTAGGACTTTTTAACTACCGTTTATTTTTTGTTAAAAATGTGTTAATGTGTCTTCGTTTTATTATTACTTCTCTCTGATCCTTGAATGTTTTGAAAGGCACTTTTATTCTCTTGTTACCGTAGTTTCATTTGAATTCCATTGGGATGGCGTATAGAAACAAAAAAAAGACAACTACGTTGCTGTGCACATATATCTGGCCCTACTAGTCTGACCAAAGTCCTATACATTTTGCAGCTAAAGACCTCAATCACCGGAAATACAAAATGTTAGACACAGATATAATATTACTTACTGTAAGGGTCCTCAAAAGGTTAGTTAGGTTACCTTATCAGTGCAACTCAAGAAAGCCACCACCTGCAACTAAGCCATTTCTGGCAAAAGCACTTCCCCATCAACAGCAGCAGTCTCATGCAGTAGGAGCAGAATCATTTCCACCTGTAACACAACTCAATGGGAATACAAAAAGACAAAAACAGTGATATTAGTCAAATGTTGAACTGGATCTGGACGGTTAAATATTTCACAGCCAGTTACTGCTGATTGAAAGAAGTGATTTTCAATGAATCTGTGGTATCATTATGACCAAGTGAATAATTACAACAGATGACAGCTATGATTCTAGCACTTGGTAGACACACCACCACCACCAGCCACCCATCCACCAAATGCACTCACAAAAGCGGAGTCCTGTGTGCTATACCATCTGGCCGGATACGTCATCAAGGGTGTACTAGGCGGCTCTTTGTGTTCGGCCCTGTAAGCCTGCCTTAAAGGGACAGTTTGGTCAATTTCAACATGCAGCTGTAATGCTCACACTACCCTGGACTTGTCAGTACCAGAGATCCTGGTCATTGTAATGGGGCCAGCTGTTTGTTTACATTTCAAAAAAACATCTTGATTCATTCCCAAAAACATCCAAAAGCTTATAAAACATCAGCAGACAACTAGCAAACAGCAGTACCTTTTGGGAAAATATTTGGAGTAGGCCTATGTTTCATTTTTTAAAAATGTAAACAAACGCTGCCCCCATTAGAATTGCTCATATCTCGGAAAGGGCTGAGCCGAAAAATGTGGCATCACCAGGTACTGACAAGTCAAGGGTAGCGTGAGCAATACAGCTGCATGTTGAAATTGACCAAACTGACCCTTTAAGGAACAGTGACGACGCTGTACCGGACAACGCCCACACTGCTGCAGATGAAGGAGTACAGAGAGGGCGCACTTCACCAGCCATCTGCGGATGTATTCTCTTTACTGCAGCACGTTGAGCAGCTGTTTCCGGGCCAGGACATCAGAAGCCCTAATGGAGTGCTCAGTCAGTGAACTAGTGGAAGAGGCCCTGACTGTGAAATCAAACCTTCCATCCTGCCATGATGTCAAGAGGAGAGTGATCACCAAATACACCAGGTTGAGGCTCAGGATTGCAGGTAAATGCATCAATAATGAAAGGGAAGAACCATGGGAAGGGAAAAAGCTACCTTGGCAGTAAAAGTCAAGCAAAGAAGGCTCCACCTCCTGCCAAATCCCTTCCGATGGCTGTAGCGGTCCCCACCAAACACCACCAGTCCTGCACCAGCCTGCTGTAGCGGTCTCCACCAACAATCTGCTAGAACCTAGATCCGAACAGAAAAATGACAACATGAACATCACCATTTCAATGCCTCGCAGTTCATTGTGAATCTAGCTATCGTAAAGATACACGAGTAAAGTAAGCTTAATATCAGCTTAACAAGAAATGAGCAGGTAACATCACCATTGTATACTACCCAAAAACAACAAATGACATCCTCGGAGACTGTACTTGTGATAGCCTGTGTCGACTCGACACACGACACAGTAGACACTCAAGGCACAAAAATCCCAAGTTCTACTTAAGTAATACCTGAAGCCATGAACATCAGCATTTGAATGCCTCGTAGTCCATTATTGGATCTAGTTAGATAGCATAAAGATCTCCGTGTATCAACTAACTTGTTGACATTAGCTTCCAGCTAGCTTAGAAACATTAGCTATTTATAAATGACCGATAAGCAAATAGCTCTGAAATCAAACACAACGACTGTATGGATATTGACAGAAGACAACAGGACGGTATCTTATAAAATATGTGACATGTCATCGTTTAAAATATAGATTGAAAGGTAGCATCGATGTTTTGCGAACACGTCAAATCCAAAGTTGAACCAGAAGCGCCGTGTTGAAAACGCTAGCTATTACCACACGATTAACGGTTTTTCACATTACCATTGTGATTTTATATTACCCAAACTGGCAAAATTACATCCTCAGAGACTGTACTTGTGATAGCTTACGCTGACAAAGACAGACAACTTTGATTAATCTCCCTATTATATCAACTTACCTGGGAAGTGGTCGACACGCCAACGACACTCAATGGCGTCCCCGTTGCTGCACAGGACCCTTTGAGCAAAATGAAGTGACGGCGAAACCCCGGATGTAGAGCAGCCATGCTCGTCCGCGGCCGTCAACGGCTTCAGGACAACTCTTTCTCTACAGCTCTACCTATGAGAGGTCAATGAAACTCTCGACCATTCAAAAATCATAAGGTTGTCTGACAACTGACCAATGGAATTGCTTGTAGGATTTGAGCAGGATGCGCCATTTTAGTGCGTCTGTAGCCATCCGGTAAGATGGCGCCATTGCTTTGTCTTCTGTGAGACGATTCAATATTCAGTCTTTTTCCGAGGTAACACTTTTTGTGGAATTTGGGATTTTTGTACACATTGAGGAATCCATCCGATACCCCATGGTTTAAGGCATACAAGCAATGACTGCAGACATCCGCAGGTATGTATGGTATTCAAAGGTTTTTACGTTGGTTTGCTTAGCTAGGTGACCAACATTAGCTAACTAGCATGGCGCCTTGCTTTTCCCTCATAAACCATAGCAGGTCCATATACATAAATGGAGGCAGAGCTAGTAAGCTAAGCTAACGAAGCTACCGGTTTCAGAGGCTACATTGCCGGCGTATTTTCTCTGTTGCAGCAGCCTCGCCATTAATGCGATAACTCCTTGATAAATCAGGAAAGCATCACCAAAGGTAGTCATACATAGATATGGATCTGCACCTCCCATCATCAGTTCTATGATATAACTTTATTAGTGTCTGAATGGGTGTAAATAGTCTGATTAGAATGGCTTGCACTGTATCGGCTAGTAGCTATTTTTTGCTAGAGTGGTAGATAGATGCATGCATTGCGATGCATTGCTGTCTGGTTGCATGCATGCATGCATGCATACATGCATGCACAAAGGCAGAGGCAAAGTTGACTTGATTCCCTTGCAGAGCTATGGCACATTGGTTGGGGCTCATTTTTGTTGGGCAGTGTATGTTGTCATTATTTTGGCGACTTGTACTTTCTAAAATGTACATTGGTGTTGGCTAGGAAGCTAGTTGCATTAACAAAGATGCTAACATAAACAAAGACCGGTCCTTGTTTTGCCACGGCGTTCTGATGAATAAAGGGCGATTAATTTTTCATGAGGCCATAGTTTCTTTATTTGCTAGTCATATAGCACTTAATTTGCGTTGCATGCCGATCATCTATTTCCTCAGGTGTTTTGATAGGCTAGATGCTTAGATAGCAGCTAATGGAAGATGAGTGCGGTGATTACCCGGTGATGACGCTGAATGTCCATAAACACGAGGACAGACCAAGGCACGCGCGAACTGCGCTTGCTTGCTGTAGGTTTCCCCCCAACAAGTTTCCGTGCAAGCCGTAGAACCTTTACCCGATATTACCCAAATGCAAACACCATTCATGACTCAAATGGCTACCGAAATATTCTTGTAATAATTACAACAATCGTGAAGGAATGTATTTGTGCTGCTAAAGTAAATAAGCAGCTAAAGGCTACGAGTGTGTATTCTGTTTGTTTACCTTTTGGCCAGCTCCGTGCTTGACTACAAATTCGATAAAAAACAAAAACAAATTTCAGACCCATCGATTGCTTTAATTCATGTTAATTTGTGTATTAGTCTTTAGTCAATCGTTTTGTCGTTCAACCCTGGTCAATATTCTGTTGTTGATGTAGCCCCAGAGACCAAACATGTAATGGTTTGTCCATGTCACACAGTGACCATACACTCCACTTGTCAATGTATTTGGTGATACGTCGACCATCATGGTCACTGTTGACATGGCCATAATACATGCATTTGACTCTTGAACAGTATCCCTGGTAATTCCGGCAAGCTGAATACTTTGGTGACAAAACTCCACGAGTTCATGAATTTTACTGAAGAGGAGGACAGTAGTGAGGCTGAAATACCTGGTGAGTGTCTTAGGATATGGCCTAACAGAGGATTCTTGTTGTTTAACCGGGGTCGTCTGCCTGCTCACTTCTGCAGTGGACAACACTTGGCTCCGGTCAACAGCCACCTAACAGGGCGCACATCAGACAACACCTTCACTCTGGTCACAAAAAGTAGCTGAGACCAAACTATGTTTCATAAATAAACACACTGATTATTTGTTTGTCACTGGAATTGGTGATGGTGTAAATTGCATTAATTTTCAGAAGTATTGTCTTCATCTGCACCTCTGGCACCAGCTTGCGTTTTTCCCCCTTTAAATTCATTGATAAATCATCTGCTTTCTGATTTCCATTAGTCTCAATCATCCTGGCCTCAACTTTGTATTATTATGTTTGTTTTTAACTGTCAAGAGTGGAAATGCCTCTGTTAAATTCCAAAGCTTGCTAAATTGCACCTGTCTCTGAGATTTTTTTTTTTTTTACTCTTGAATGAGGTCATTTATTCCACAAACAGGCGGGTTGAAATTATTCTGTTGATTCTGTGGCTGACATCTGCTGTCTCTCTTTTTGTCTTTGATAGGTAAAATGGCCTCGACTGAATCAGACAGGATGGAAGAGGTATGTTTTTTTGGCGGCGTACAATACTGTTTAGTTTTCACACATTTTCCCCCACTAATAGAATAGATAGAAGAGTAGAGTACTTTTATTAATCCCAAGGGAAATAAAGGTGTCTGACATCTTGCATAAATACGAAAATACAAAACATGCACAAAGACCTAATGTGCGTTATTGCAAGTCAAGTCAAGTCAGCTTTTATTGTCACTCTCTTCATATGCACAAGACATACAAGGACAAAAAAAGGAAATTACGTTTTCTCTCTATACCATGCCATTGCAGTAAACATATAGAGCTAACATACATTTGAGTACAGTAACTAAGCTTAGCCTTGCATCAGTTCACAGCAGTCTCACTACATGCATGAAAGTGTGGGAATGTGCTGTATTTTTGTCACATTCTTTTTGAAATCCAATCTCGCTGTGTAAAAGCAATATACCCAATAAACATTTTCCATAATTTGGATGATTTCTGACAGATTTTTATGTCTTGTGTACAAAATTAGGAATTTGCCCTTTTGATAAAACACAGCATGTTTGGCTATAATGACTGTGCATTGGCCCGCTATCATTGCACACACATACCCATTTCTAATCAAAGAGCTAATTGGGTATTGAATGGTACTGATTCGCTCAATTCTATTGGTTGAAAAATGGTGTGTGCTGTATTTCTTTGTACCACTGAGCTACTGACCTTGAAGCAAGGTCTCCCAGACCTATTTTAGAGCACACTGTTTTCTGTCCTGTAAAATGGAGTTACGTTAACCCTTTGCACTCCAGAGAGGGACAATCTGTGTCAAAAGGGCTAAGACATTCAAACGTATAACTGTCTGGTACAGTCAGTCTGCTCTGTAAAATGGAGTCGTATTAACCCCTTACATTCTAATGGGGCAATGAGAGAAAAAAAGATTGATGAAATTTGGGGGGAGAGTGAAAGAACACAGTGTCCTTTTAAAATGGGTGCTGTGTTAACCCTTGATGTTCTGAAGGAATGCAATGGGATGGTAACTGCTGTGTTTCTTTCAGATTCATTTGTGCTTTCTTTTTTTCTATCTCTTTTAATGCAGCCTGGAAGCTCCACAGAGACAGCAAAGGCCTCCTCTTCAAAAAAATCTAAGAGGTGAATAACACACATTTTCCTCCTAATTTATTCAGCATTTGATAAATGATAACATATCTTGATATTGTTTTGTGTTCTGATGATGACATACCAGCTATGTGAAAAAACACTGTCCAGCATTTGTCCAGGTTTGTCACACAGGGTGTCAGGATTGGGCTGGTTAGCTTCAGCCATGCATCAAGGCATTTTCTCCATCTTGTATAAGTCCAAATGTTCTCTGGCTGAATTCGGCAACATTTCCACCACCTCTGCTGATTTGTTGTGTCATCCTTTTCAACTCGTGTTCATTGTTTGTGTTGCACTCAAGGATACTCGTAGAGAAAAGGCTCTTGTCTGTGTCCACAAGAAACGACATGGTGTGCCCCCCCTCTTTATAGAAGGTACACAACATGATATGTAGTGTTGTGTTTTTGCTGCATTGCGTCGTCTGGTATTATGGCTAAATGAGCAGGTGCCAAATTGAGCCCCTGTGAAATTCCGTGTGAGGGATCGAAAAATGCCTTCAGTTTGGCTGAATTTCCCCAGCCTAGCATGGTTCCGTTGAAAACGAATTGGGTGTGGGACTGTGTGTGTTGGTGTATCACACTCTCTCTGGTTCTTCTTAGTGCACCTCCTTGGTATATAGTACACACCTTTTCAGGTCTGGTGCAGCTGTTGTTCACGGACTAAAATTCCCAACATTGTGCTAATTTAATGTCAGGAAACCCGCTACTGTGACCAAGCACACTGGCCTAAATCAGTCAGATGAGTCTGACCAGAGTGATCAAGAGGATGGGTCCATAGACAATGGCTCTGACTCCGAAATGAGCTTACCAAAAGGTGCCCCTCTCTCTCTCTCTCTTCTTCTCTTTCTGTCTTGTCTTGTCTCAGTGTAACATACGTATGTAGCAAAAACAAAGCATGTTACTGAATTCTTAACAATAAATCTCACTACGAACAGACTGCACTAAATACACAGTATATGGATAGTTCTGTGATAAGAAAAGGATGGTAGTTAAACTGCTGCTAGCATTTCTTGCATGTAACTTCTCCGTTTGATCGTGTAGCATGACAAGTATAACAATTAACGATGGCACTGATGTTGTATCATATGGAGTGCGGATACAGTGCAACGTGTTGACACTCGCATTCTTCCATTAGGCACTGTAGTGGTCAACCCTGAGCCTGTGGATGATGGGGCGAAGAATTTTACAGGCCCAGAGTTCAGAAGCCGCGGCGCAAAGGACAGAGGAGAGGCCCCGAGGAAACGCACAGGAAATGGTCTGTGTAAATATACAGTGCCCTCCATAATTATTGGCACCCCTGGTTGAGATGTGTTTTTTAGCTTCCAATTATTTTATTTTTTTTCTAAATAATATGGGACCTTAATGGAAAAAAAGAGAAAAATCCAACCTTCAATACAAGTGCATTTATTCAGTGGGGAAAAAATCCCACATATAGAAATAATTATTTGACATCAAATAATGTGTGTCACAATTATTAGCACCCCTGGTGTTAATATTTTGTACAACCCCCTTTTGCCAACAAAACAGCACCTAATCTTCTCCTATAATGTTTCACAAGATGGGAAAAGACAGAAAGAGGGATCTTCAGCCATTCCTCTTTGCAGAATCTCTCTAAATCATCCAGAGACCTGGGTCCTCTCCTATGTACTCTCCTCTTCAGCTCACCCCACAGGTTCTCAATGGGGTTGAGGTCAGGGGACTGAGAGGGCCATGGGAGGAGCTTGATTTTGTGTCTGGTGAACCATTTCTGTGTAGATTTGGCCATATGTTTAGGGTCATTGTCTTGCTGAAAGACCCAGTGACGACCCAGCTTCAGCTTTCGGGCAGAGGGCAACAGATTTTGATTTAAAATGTCCTGGTATTTCAAAGCATTCATGATGGCATGCACCCTAACAAGGTTCCCAGGGCCTTTGGAAGCGAAACAGCCCCACAGCATCACTGACCCACCCCCATACTTCACAGTGGGTATGAGGTGCTTTTCAGCATGCGCATCTTTCGTGGTACGCCAGACCCACTTAGAGTGTTTGTTGCCAAAAAGCTCAATCTTGGTCTCATCTGACCAAAGCACACGGTCCCAGTTGAAGCCCCAATACCGCTTAGCGAACTCCAGACGCTTGCGTTTATGATTGTGAGTGAGGAAAGGTTTTCTCCGTGCAGGCCTCCCAAACAGCTTGTTGGCGTGTAGACAGCGCCTGATGGTTGATTTGGAGACTTTGTGACCCCAGGATGCTACCATTTGTTGTAATTCTGTAACAGTGAGCTTTGGAGATCTTTTGATTTCTCTTACCATCCTCCTCACTGTGCGTGGTGGCAAAATAAACTTGGGTCCTCGTCCAGGCTTGTTTACCACTGTTCCAGTTGTTTTGAACTTCTTAATTATTCCTCTCACAGTGGATATGGGCAGCTGCAGTTGAGTGGCAATCTTCTTGTAGCCTCTGCCTGACCTGTGAAGGTCGACGCACATCTGCCTCACTTGTATGCTGTGTTCCTTTGTCTTTCCCATGTTTAAGAGTGGATAAGAGAAATGGCCTCGGTGTCACGTCATATTTATACCCCAGGGAAACAGGAAGTGATGAATTACTAATTAAATGTTCCTACATACTCTGGTAAACTTTGTAAACTACTGTAGAAATGACAGAAATGCTTCAATTATATTTATTTCCTGGGAATTGTTAAGGGTGCCAATAATTGTGGAACAGGTGATTTAATGAAAAATAATTATTTTTTAGTCAGGGATTTTTTTATTTTCTTACAATTCATTTGAGTTGAAGGCTACATTTTCCTACAATTTTCAGTGTGACAGTATTCTTCTGCAATAAACACTGAATTTATTTTAAGGCTTTTAACACATCTCAACCAGGGGTGCCAATAATTATGGAGGGCACTGTAGATTGCATGATTATATTGTTTCACGAAATACAAGAATAACCTAAAGTCTTTGTAGTTTTGAAGTCACTCATCTCTTGGATACAGAGATACCTTTGATATCATACACATACAATAATTGAGACACTAAAAGTAATAATTACACCTTTTTTTTCCAGGAACTTCACTCTTGGAAGAAAGGGTAGAATGCACCGCTTGTGGCCAACAAGTTAATCCTTTTTCTAAAGATTCTGTCTTCGAGCACCCTGTTTTAAAAGTTCTTATGTGTAAGGTAAGGGAATATGGCATGGGTATGATACTGAGCCTCATCTTTACATCTTTGTGTTTTGATCTTATTATTGTCAAATCATGCGTCATACTTAGAATGCAACTTTTTTTTTTTTTTGTATTTCCAGTCGTGTTTTAAGTACTACTCAAGTGATGACATCGGCAAAGATGCTGATGGTATGGATGAACAGTGCAGGTACGAATATTTATTTTTATATATGCATATATATATTTTTGCGATGACAATTTGAAGTTGTGCTGTGTGCTTTCAAACGCAGTAATTTCAGCTTTTTCCTCCTCCCCGTCTTCTGTAGGTGGTGTGCCGAGGGAGGGAATCTCATCTGTTGCGACTACTGCAGCAATGCCTTTTGCAAAAAGTGCATTTTACGAAACCTGGGCAGAAAAGAGCTGTCCATGATCATGGACGAAAGCAGCAAGTGGTACTGCTACGTCTGCAACGCTGAGCCCCTGATTGAGTCGTCCGCCGCGTGCTCCAAGGTCATGCAGAACCTAGCACGGATGGGGCGGCGTCGGGAATCCAAGCCAAAGCCCGACAAAAAATCGGAACACAAGAAGGAACGAGCCTCCCTTAACGGAAAGGACCACCACCACCATCATTCGGAAGGCTCTGGAACCATGACGTTCTCCCCGAAGTTCCTCCAGATCCCTAAAGAGCTGGTCAAAAAGACGAAAAAGCTCATCGAGACCACCACGGGCCTGAACAACACCTTTGTGCAGTTCCTCCAGCAGCAGGCCACCAAAGATGCAGGCAACACGGCCATGCTGCGCTACCGCCACCTCAAGGCGTTCAAGTCCGTGCTGGCCGACCTCAAAAAGGCACACACGACTCTAGAGGAGGCCCTGGAGGTCGAGTTCAAAGATCTGGAGCTTCAGAACGGGACGGCGAGCGCCGTGGATAACGGGTTCATGGACAGTGCAATGGACAATGGGTCAGATGAACCATTAGCACCTGTGGTGGAGGAAGAGCCCTGTGAACAGGCTGCTGCTTCTGCTGCTGTTGCTGATGATGACATGGTAGCAGAAGCTGATGAGGCATTGAAAAATGATGCCATTGAAGGGTCCGATGTCGAGGAGAACAACATGGACTATATGGCCACAGATGATGTGGACCTGAAGGAGGACAGCCCTTCCATCCCGTCCCCCATGGAGGCGGCGCAGCTCTTCACGGACAGCGAGGTGACTGGGGACGGGGACCTCAAGGCCGACGTGGATTTCGCTGTGGGCGACGACGAGGACCTGCTGGGCGGAGACTCTGAGCTCGACAGGGAGATCCTGGCGGCCACTCCCTCCATCCCCGAAGAGCTCTTCCAGATGGTCGAGTCTCTGGCGGACTCCACCAAGCTTGCAGCTGCTGACAATGAGGCGCAAGAGGCCAAGGCTGAGGCAGAGCTGTCCCCCCCGGCGTCCTCCGCCGAGGAAGAGCCCCAGCCTGCAGACCACAGAGAGGCTGAGGAGCAGTCCTGCGGGGCCCAGAGAAGAATCGCAACGCTGGGCAAGAGGAAGCTGGTGATCAAGCTGACGCCCATGCCTCTTCGGGTGACCTTGAAAGCCGCCCCAGTGTCAGACGACGCGAAGGAGGATGATGAGGATGATGAGGATGGCAATACGTCTCCCGATGCCAGCAGACGCAAAAGCAGACGATCCTCCAGAGTCAAGACCACACCGCTCCGCAAACCCTCTGAGCGCAAGAGCTCGAAAGCTGATGACGTCTCAGCCGGAGTGAAGAAGGAGAAGGAGGATGAGGATGAGGATGAGGATGGCAACGCTTCTCCAGATGCTGGCAGCCGCAAAAGCAGACAGTCTCCCAGAGTCAAGACCACGCCACTCCGCAAGCCCCCCGAGCGCAAGAGTAAGGGCAACAAAGGCAACGACAAACAGGAGTCTGCCAAGAACACCAAGGGCAAGGGCACCACTTGCTCCTCCAGTGACCAGGAGGAGGAGTCCACAGCCAAGGTTTCATCTACACAGATGGACTCTGACTCGGACGAGTTCCCCGAAGCGCTGCGTCAGAAGATGGCCCAGGCAGCCAGCTCGGGAGACGAAGAAGCGGCGGCGACAGCATCTCAAAACGGAAACAAGACTGAGAAGTCCGCAGCACAGTCTTCAGAGAGAAGGTCGACCAAGCGCAAGCTGAACATGAAGAGCGCCTCCTCTAATGATGAATCTCGTTCAGAGTCAAAGAAAAAGAGTTCGTCCAAGGGCGCTGCCTCCAAAAAAAAGAAGGCTGCCGGTTCGGACTCTGAGAACCATGACTCCGACCTGGAGAAAGACATAAAAAGTCTGAGCAAGATTAGCTCAAGTAAGAAAGCCTCCAGTAAAGCGAAACCAGGCGGTAGCAAAGAGAGCCCGGAGAAGTTTGTCAAAACCAAGAAAAGGTCCTTCGAACGTGTGCGTAGGACCAGGAGAGGCAAGCCCAGTGGCAACGCCTCATCCAGCGAAAACGAGGAAGAGGAGGAGGAGGAGGAGCACGCAGATGATTCAGGAGAGGACAGCGACGACAAGCAAACCATGCGGCCCATCATGGACTCAATGGTGGCTGGAGTAGACGCTTTCCAGCAGTCGTCAGGTGAATCACCCCTTGTCAAACTCAAACGAATCTCCTTCAGTGACTTCATCACACAGTTTTCGTTAAGGAGCTGAAGAATTTGAGTAGAGCCACCTCAGTTAGGAACCAAACATACACTGAAACAATTGTTTTGATTGTTTCTTGCGCAGGAGATGAAGGTGGTGTCAAAGGTGAACCCTCTCAGATGCCAGACGATGATGATGATGACCCAGAGAATAGGTATGGCCCCAAAACAAACAACAACAACAACAACAAACAAAAACCCCAAACAGTTCGTGGTTACATTCGTTCACAATTACATCTGTGCACAATCCAAGCACGACCGTTATGTATGGACTTTAACAGACGTGTTGAAGCGTTTGGACAAACAAAACAAAAAAGCCCTCCCTTGATGCGTGATATTGCATGATGCAGCACTGGTAGGGAGAATGGAAGGGAATGAATTTTAGGCCTTTGTATGTCTTTTTCACGTTTCATTTTTAATCAGTTCTTTTGCAGTTTTGTTTCGTCCGTGCCTTCAGATTCTGCATAGCCACTTCTCTCCCTTAATGTTTGGCTAGAAGCTGTAATAAATGAATGTTATCATTTTCATTACTCTCCTGTCTCTCATCTTTTATTGGCTAAGCTACAGTCTGAGATTTATGTGCATGCCAGAGTGTGCAAAAACAAACAAACAAATAAACAGGGGATATGTGGAGAAACTGCAAGTGTAGTAGATTGGTTCACTTCTCCAAGTCATACCAGGATTTTGCACATGTTTAGTGCAGGTATTAACATGTTGCCAGATATCTGTAAATTACTTACTTTTGGCCTCATGCACCAGAAGGTGAGAATAGTGAGGTAAGAAGATGAGGTAACACTTCACTTGACGCCGGTGTCATATGCAGGTCATTAAGGTGTCATATGCATGTCATTACGGTGTCATAATCGTGTCATGACGGTCATAGATAACTCATAAACATTAACTCATACATTTTATGACTGTTGGCCTTAAGTGACATTCGGTTATAGAACAGAGATATAACCATAACCCGAATGTCACTTAAGGCCAACAGTCAAAATGTTTATGACGTGTACATAATGTCTATGACACCTGCATAACTGTGTCATAAGGGTGTCATGACACTATATGACATTCCTATGACACCGGCGTCAAGTAATGAGTTACCGAAGATGATAACTACTGTCACTGATGAAGTTAATGCCACTGCTGCACAAATATGTGTATGGAAGTAGTTTTAACAGAATATCAAGGTTTGGTTCAGATATTTTCAGGCTTGCAAAAAATGTGTTTTCTGGCGAGTTTTAGTATTGTAAGAGTTTAGCCTTTTGGGGAAAAGCTTATGCTGTTGTCATTAGTAAGTTTTAGCTTGGACTGGAGAGCTGTCTCTATAGTTAGCAAATCAGATCATAGTCAAGAGAACAGAGTAATGAACATGTCAATGGCTCACGCCCACAAGAAGCACTTTGTAAGCCTTGGCTGGAGTATTAGTTAGTGTATGACACTGGACAGACACCATTGTGGATTACAATGCAAAGTCCAACTAAAAGGAGAAATACATTTTGTACCTTTATGAAAGAGTTAAGATGAAGATGAGTTCACAAAGATTACTTGACACTTTAAAATAATTTGTAAAACGTGTGGCAATGACCACGTCATAATTTACCAAAGACTATTATCAAAGTGTAGCATCGTGGTTGCAAAGTATTTTTCAATGACTAGCTCAGCGTTCCCCAGGCACAGCAATGGTGTGTATTATGAGGTTATGGAAATAGAAAAACTCCCAGTTGAGTTGTAGTCTTAATTCATTCGGCTGATCTGACAGTAAAATTTTATATTCTGACGTGACATCATCACTGCCGCTAGCCTATTGACTAAATGACTAAATCGCACTCGACCAATTAGCTATCCACTCACAGAAGCGAAACCTCAGCTTCACAATGTATTCCGAATATCATTTCAGCAAATTATTCGCCTCCAGAAACTATAGGCACGAGCTGTAGAAATTTCTGAATTCTGGCGGTATTGGCAGTGAGTGACGAAGTGACGTAACATTGTGTGTTTTTAGTTGGATCAAGGAAGTGGCTGTCTAGCCAGTGTCATCAAGATGACACACTCGACCCAGTCGAAAATTACAGGGTGTGGTGTGTCTACATTTGCAGTTACGCTTGTCTCTTGATACAGTTCAATGTTGGAATAACTTATGCAGTGTAGTATGACATGGCATGACATCAAATGAACATACTTCTTCTAGTAAGTTGCCAAGGGCTGAATCTGTTATCTTTTTTTTGCTGATTCTTACATTTTTAATTGCTGTATAGTCCCTTGAGACCGTTCTATTGAACACCCCCTACAGTCGTCCTGATTCATAATCATAATGTAAAATAAATGAAGTGTTGGGGTAGATAGTGAAGGCATTATTTCTTTTTGCGCATACATCTATAACCTGAGCAGAACATTCACCTTCATGCTAACCACTGATTGATGTCCACTTACAGATAACATTTTGCTATTTGCACCACCTGGAATTGACCCAAGTTACCCCAAAATGATAACCATAGATACATAAAGTACAAGTACTTTTTGTATGTAATTGCAACACTGCTAGTATTATCACATACTTGAAACCATTTAATATACTATTAGTGTTATTACTTACAGTATAGGCCAAACGTTTGTACACAACTTCTCATTCACTGCCATCTTTGTACTTTCCTGGCTATTTACAGTACAATGAAGGCATTGGATGTGTGCGTGTCCAAACTTTTGGCCTATACTGTATGTAATAATACTTACACTTTATACATCTCTGGTGATAACTGGTCCAGTGGGTAACACTTTACTTGACACCAGTGTCATATGCATGTCATAACAGTGTCATGGCACAGTTATGTACGTGTCATGAACATAATGTCCATGTCATAAACAATTTTTGACTGTTGGCCTTAAGTGACATTCGGTTATGGCAAAGATATAGCCACTAATGGCCAACAGTCTTAAAATGTTTGTCATGGACATAATGTGTATGACTTATCTGACACTATTATGACACATTTATGACACTGTAATAACATGCATATGACACCGGCGTCAAGTAAAGTGTTACCCACTGGACCAGTTATCACCAGAGATGTATTAAGTGTAAGTATTGTTACATACAGCATAGGCCAAAAGTTTGGACACGCACTCATCCAATGCCTTCATTGTACTGTAAATAGCCAGGAAAATACAAAGATGGCAGTGAAAGAGAAGTTGTGTACAAACTTTTGGCCTATACTGCAAGTAATAACACTAATAGTATATTAAATGGTTTCAAGTATGTGATGCCGTCTCTTCTGTCCAGTTCCCCTCTGCTCTTCATTCCAATGGCTTGCATTCCTTTGCTTTTCCCAGCTTTTGTTCAGAAATGTGTGGAGAGCAGTCATGCAATGCTAATGACAATCTCAAGCGGAGTTGTAGTATGAAGTAGAAGTACTTTTACAAATGTAATTACAACACTAGTAGTATGATGCGGTAACACTTAACTTGACGCCGGTGTCATAAGCATGTCATTACATTGTCATAAGTGTCATGACGCAGTCATAGATAAGTCATGAACATTATTTCCATGTCAAACATTTTATGACTGTTCACCTTAAGTGACATTTGGTTATTGCAAAGACAGCCTTGGGTTTATGACGCATGCATAACTGTGCCATGACACTGTAATGACATGCTCATGACACCGGCGTCATGTAAAGTGTTACCAATATTACAAAGTTGTTACCTTGTAATATCTTACCACTAGTGTTGTAATTGCATCTGTCAGAGCACTTCTACTTTGTACAACTCTGATCTGTGCTGTAGGGGCTAGTGTATCTGATAACACGTCATCATAAACAACACTGCACAAATTGTTAATTTAAGGAAAGGGGAGTCTTGCTTGGACTGTCACTAAAAAGATTTGGTCTTATCAAAAAACACATCATACAGTCACTATTATCTGAGGCAGAGGTGTTTCGGATGTCTCATCTCTGGCCGATTTGTAGCTAACTGTCAGTACCTGGCGAAGTGTTGGAACAGACAACTTCAGACCACTTGTTATTTCAGGAATATCACAGCTGGAATATTTCATTTCAAAGTGGGGATGACGAATGCCTGTCTCTGATGGATTGGCTGAGATGTTGTGGAAGTCTGGCAAAAATAAATCTGAGCATAAAGACTTTAAAGATATTCGGGTTGATGATGGACGTTCTAGTATTACCCTGCTCTACACCCGTTTCTACACTTGTATAATATGCTTTTATTGGATTAAGACCCAGGTTCTTACTGCTAATTCCTAACAACATTTTCTCTCGCACAATATTTTTCTCCTCCCTTAACTGCCTGTTAAACTTCAGATGACGCATACCTTGACATTCTGCCTCAGAACTTTTTCCGTTTCTCTTTCTCAAAACCATTCAAAAAGAGAAAAAACAGAACAACACATTTTTGTCACCCTTCAACGTCCTATATTGTCAATACAGTTTCAACATGGTGTGTGTGTGTGTGTGTGTGTGTGTGTGTGTGTGTGTGTGTGTGTGTGTGTGTGTGTGTGTGTGTGTGTGTGTGTGTGTGTGTGTGTGTGAGAGAGAGAAAGAGAGTCTCTGTGTGTCTCTAACTCCCCTTTGCACTTGTGTTTTGTGTGCTGCCTCTTTCTTTATGTGCCACCCTCTTGTCAGAATCGCTAAGAAGATGCTGCTAGCACAGATCAAGGCCACCTACTCCTCCGGAGCAGACAGTTCCAGCCAGCACAGCGACTCGGATCAGCAGGACGGAAAACAGAAGAAGAAGAAGAAGTCTGCGAAACAAGAGGAGGAAGAGAATGGAGAGGAAGGTGAGTGAAAGTGAATTGAAGACCCAACTGGGAAACTCTTGCTCCCATTGTCATTGTGACACAGCACTCCACAGCACACAGGTGAACACTGCACACAATGGCGGGACGGTACCATGCCCAGGGTACCTCAGTCATGGAGGAGGATGGGGGAGAGCACTGGTTAATTACTACCCCCACCAACCTGAATTGGGAGTTGAATTGGCAACTTTTGGGCAACAAGTCTGACGCCCTAACCGCTTACCCATGACTGCCCTGGTGTTGTCTTTTTATTTATTTAAAAGTATTTATTTTTTTAAGAAAAGCTTGGTTTGTATGGTATGGCATTTTCTTTATGAAAGGAGTTGTCGCCATTTGCACCATCACTGTCTTCTTGAAAAGATTTTCAGGCAGAAGCAGCATTTTCAGTGTAAAGAGAAATCTGCTGAAATAACAAAAATGATAAATAACAAGTGGATCAAGTGCAGTTATTTTGCTTGACTCACCTAGAATTTAAACTCTTAATTCTTTCAGGTAAAGAAAGACACTGAAACTCAATGTTCACTTGCACTCACATATTCACAAAAAAATTTGGACACACACACACACACACACACACACACACACACACACACACACACACACACACACACACACACACACACACACACACACACACACACAGTGCCATCGTTGCCTGACCATTCCAAAGTCATTGCAGGCATGCCATGTCATGGCATTTCTCACACATGCTTGTTTTTTAATTTGCCTTTAGAAGCCACTGAGGACTCTGAGGAAGAGAATTCTGATGATGATGATGATGACAAGAAGAAGTCGGGGCGCCGCCATCGCCTCCTGCGGGCCAAGCTGTCCGTCAGCGAGGGCGAGGGCCAATCAGAGGCCAAGGAGAAGAAGGGCAAGGACGGGAAGAAGGAGAAAGGCAAGAAGAAGAGCAGGAGGAAAGGTAAGGAGGACTTCAAATTAGGACTGCATGATGTCAGAAAAAAAATTCTATACTCGATAACAGCATGCAATATCTCGGTGGTTATATTTCTAAATATCGTTTAAATATCGTTGAGTAGTTTTCTTGTCACCAATTTTCCGGTCTGTGTGGGGGGCGTGGCTTTGGTCTTGGCGGGCTTCCTTTGCATTTGTTGACATTCAGCTTGTGATTGGACAGCACAGAAGTTTTTTACTGGCCATCGATAATTAAGTCATTGTCGCGATACGCATATCGCCACTCTTGATGACGATTTTGATACATTTTTGACATATTGTGCTGCCCTACTCAAATACACACCAGTGACCCAGTGGACTGTGCTGCGTTTGGTTTGCACATGGAAATTTAGGCTGAATCTCATTTCTAATTTCTACCCCTACGCCTTCCCCTTGCCCCTCGCCTCTTCAAACTGAACAGTAAGGGGTAGGGCTTGAAACACAACCACTACGAAAGGAGACACCCCTTCAACAATCACTCATGACTAGGACTGGGTACTGAAATTCGGTTCCTTGATGGAGAAGAAGGAAAGGCTAAGGCAAAGAAAGTGGATGTAACCAAGAAGCGTCATTTTGTTTCCTTTCCGGTATCCACTTTATGTCGGGTGAACGCCCCTTTAGGAGACCTTCGGTTAGGAGACCTTCGGAGTCCTGAGGTTGAGAATCAATGAAGTCCCCTTAGCGCCGTAGATGGCGGTAGCGCACGTCTTGCGCAAACACCTCAAAAAGAGAAGAAAAAGTAGGGGACAACGCCCCCTTAGGAGACCCAACTTGACCACACGCTTTTTCATTGAGTGGGCGTGGTTTGCGATATCTTTGTTTGATTCAGAATTTTTGGCTAAGGTTCTACTTGGCATCTAAACGTGCCTTGTCTGTCGGTTCCACGTTTCGGTTCCCAGATATTTTTGACTTTTGACCTAGCGAAATACTTTTTTTATGCTGGGGGATTTTGTCTTGCTATAGCTGATTGTGGCGCTGTTTGGTTATGTCACTTTTTGATTCTGTCTTTGCTCACGCTGTGCATGTTTCGGTTTAGTTGTCAGCGACGACTCTGCTGACTCTGATTTCGAGGGCTCTGATGGTTCTGACAGCGAATCAGCGCTGAGCGAGGCCGTCAGCGAATCGGAGGGAGAAGGCAACAACAACAAGCGGAAAACCAGGTGTGATGCACAGCCATACGAGAAGCATACGCACACGCACATGCACACACACACACATGCACACACTCTTTTACCAGTGATGTTTAAAGTGAAAGCCCACATGGGAAACTCCCGCTGTCATTGTGACACAGCATGCAACAAAATTGCATGTATGCCTCATCTGTGCACTGGGGTTTCTCCAAGCGGTGTCCCAATTGTGTTGCCTGGCGCCGCCATCCTATGTACTCCACCCAAAGATTTTGGCTCCGCACATCGTCTGGCAAAAGCCTCGAGCTCAGTTCTCTCAGTGTTAAGCCAATCAGCAAACAGTTGAGAGTGGTGATGCAGAACTCACCCGCGAAGTCCGTTACTGATTGGTGAAGGTAACTATATTCACACTTTTGTTTTGTTATTTGTATGCTTTTGCGACACTATATCGTAACAGTCATGCTAATAGAGCACAACATGGGTTTTAATTTGAATTCGGAACTCCAATGAATTTAAATGGCAGGGTAAGATCAGACCATCTGCCACCCTCCATGGAGACGGATTCCTCTTGGCTTTTGCCAGACTGTTTGACGGAGTCAACAGTCGCTTTCGCCCAGGCTACCAATTGTGAGCAGCAAAAAGGCTTTTAGCACAAGTGAAATACCTTTTTTCTTGAACCCATGTTCTCCAAACTCCAACTCCCATTGTCATTGTGACACAGCACTCCACAGCACACAAGTGAACACTGGACACAGAAAAATTGCATTTATGCCTCGCCCGTGCAAGGGGGCAGCCCCCATTGGCGCCCCAACAGAGCAGTGCTGCGGGTTGGTACCATGCTCAGGAGGAGAATGAGGGAGAGCACTGGTTAATTACTCCCCCCACCAACCTGGTGGGTTGGGAGTCAAACCGGCAACCTTTGGGCTGCAAGTCTGACGCCCTAACCGCTTACACATGACTGCCCTTCTCTACAGAGCTGCTAAGAAAGCGAAGGATAAGGAGGAGGAGAGGAGCTACAAGCAGAAGCAGAAGCAGAAGAAACGGCGACGCATTAAAGTGCAGGACTCCTCCAGCGGCAAGGTACACTTTACCCAGCATGCACTATTCACTAGCGAATAAAGGGCATCAACCTCTAATCGCATCATGTATTTGCATTGCGATTTCATGTCACCTGCTCTGCTCTACAAAAGGCAAAGTGCAGTAATACGCCAACGTTGAAACTGAGGAGAAAAATGACTTGAAATCCTTGGTGTTAGGTTGGGTATTGTAATTACTGCAAATTTGACATGGCACCAATACCTCCAAAACGGGACACATTTGGAACAGAAGGCTTTTGTCATGTCTAGATAAATGGGATGTAATGAAGACCATGTTCAGTCTAAACACAATTTTGACAAAATATGTAGTTACTGCACTTTGCCTTCGTAGGGCAGTGTAGCCCAGATTGATTTTGTAGGTCTTGGTGACTACTCGTTTGTACAGCATCAAGAAAAAACACTGTTTAGTTCCTTTGAAAGTCATTTATTTAACCGTGAATGCCCTCTTATCTTCAAGGGGTCTATGTGGGAAAACGCCCAATAAACTGACTCATGACTTTTCAATGTTTTTGTTTTTGTCATTTTTAGTGACAGCAGCAATTATTGAAATGAACTTTGTGTGATGGTCCGTGTTGTTGTTGTTGTTGTTCCTGTCAGAGTGGAAGTGAGGAAGGTGAGGAGGACGAGGAAGGGGAGGACGGCGACGACGACAAGGGCACGCCCAAAGGCCGCAAGAAGATCCGGAAGATTCTCAAAGACGAAAAGCTGCGCTTGGAAACGCGGGACGCCCTGAAGGAGGAGGAGGACAGGAGGAAGCGCATCGCCGACCGAGAAGCACTGAGGGAGAAACTCCGAGAGGTGAGGAGGAGGGGACACACACCCACACATACATACACACACACTCACACATACATATACACACACACACACACACACACACACATGCATACACATTATTCAGGGATAAACTACGAGAAGTGAGGAGGAGGACACACGCACACGCACACGCACACACACACACAAACACACACAAACACACATGCATACACATTATCCAGGGAGAAACTACGAGAGGTGAGTAGGAGGACACACACACACACATGCACACACACACACATTACCCAAGGAGGAACTATGAGAGCTTAGAGGTATGGTTCAAGAGGCATACATTTGAAGCGTAGTTCACAGAGAGTCTCCAAAACATGTCTTATCTCTCTAAGCGCTAGTCGGAAAGCCCTCGTGCTTGTATACTCTTGTTCCACTCATCTCCACCCTGTCCCTCATCTCATCCTCAGTTCTTGTTGGAGATACTTCCATCTTCCTCAGCTCATATCCCACCTTTAAACGGGGGTTCAACTGTATTTGTACAGTATAGTGAAAAATGGGACAGGAAGCAAGTGGGGAGAGAGAGACGGGGAAAGGATTGACTCATGACCCGGGTCGGAATCGAACCCGGGTCGCCAGCGTAGTAACCCAGTGCCCTACCGTTAGGCCACGGCAAGGCCATTCCCTGTCTTTGTGACTGCCATCATGCTGCTCAACCCATTTTGTCCTGGAGACACATGCACTGCATTCAGGCTATTGAGATTTGAGGGTTAAAAAAAAGAAATATGTGTATGTTTGAGCTGAATGAACACATTCTAATGCAAAATGAGGGTCATAGCTTTTAAATGCAACTTATTTGTTGTTCGTATGTGCTTCGGCGGCTGCGATTCAGTAGACAGAGAGGGCACCCTTTCCCAAAAAGGGTTTAGGCTAAAATGGGTTAATGTAATGTACGGTATGCCTGCCTTTCTGTGTGTGTGTATCCTTAGGTGATTGTGGTGGATGAGGCGTCCAAGGTGAAAGACAAAAATACGGTACAAAACATTATATTACAATTACATTACAGTCTAATATTGCAATCTCCTCACCTGCTTCCCGTCCCATTCTTCAGTGTTCATGACATGTCTCCTCGGCTTTCTCCAAGGTGTCACATCATCATCACCACCAGGAATTACCGTACCGTAGTACCATGAGCATCAGTATTGCACATTTTCCTTGTGCTCTTCCAATATTTCCCCTGCTCATTCCCCTTCTTCATGATCTTGCTGTTTATTGTAATGTACCACATGGCTGTCTCCCTTCAGGTGATTGTGGTGCAGGAGCCTGGCCTCCCAGGTGTCTTGTCCCATCACCACCAAGCTGGTGCACTCATTCCCCTCCTTATATTTTCTTATATCTTCTTACATGTGCCATACGTGTATCTGTCTCGTCCCGTCTCGTCATGGTACCTTATGGCTGTCTCTCTTTAGGTGATCGTGGAGGCCTCTTGCGCCAAGGTCACATCAACACCAATAACTCATTCCCCTCCTTATAATATCTCCTTATATCTTCTTATATGTATGTACCATATGTGTATCTGTCTCCGTAGGTACCAAGCTGGTGCAGTGATTCCCCTTCTTATATCTCCTTATATCTACCTTCTTATATGTACCATAAGTGTCTTCTCAGGTGATCGTGATGGAGGAGACGGTGACGTGAGGTGATGTGTCCCATCACCACTACAAACCAAGCAACCATAAACATTGTAATTGTAATATAATGTAAAGTACCATATGTGTATCTGTCGTCAGGTGATCGTGGTCCCGTCATGGTACCGTATGGCTGTCTCTCTCTCTTCGGGTGATCGTAGTGCAGGAGGCCTCCAAGGTGTCTTGTCCCATCACCACCAAGCCGGTGCACTCATTCCCCTCCTTATATCTCCTTAGATGTACCAATTATGTGTCTCCTCCTCAGGTATCAAGCTAGTGCAGTGAGTCCCCTTCTCCTTATATGTACTTATATGAACCATATGTGTGTCTCCTCTCCTCAGACTGGTGGAGGAGGCGCTCCATCACCACCAAGCTGGTGCACTCATTCCCCCTCCTTATACCTCCTTATATCTTCTTATGTGTATTTATATGATATACTTATATGTGTGTCTCTCTCTTCAGACTATCGTGGTGGAGGAGGCGTCCAAGGTGCAGTGTCCCATCACCACCAAGCTGGTGCACTCATTCCCCCTCCTTATACCTCCTTATATCTCCTTATGTGTGTTTATATGATATACTTATATGTGTGTCTCTCTCTTCAGACTATCGTGGTGGAAGAGGCGTCCAAGGTGCAGTGTCCCATCACCACTAAGCTGGTCCTGGATGAGGACGAGGAGACCAAAGAGCCCCTGGTGCAGGTGCACCGCAACCTGGTCACAAAACTCAAGCCACATCAGGTCGACGGTACGTACACAACTGCTTGTAATGGTGGACCGTTATCATGGCGGTTATCATAGTCGTTATCACAGCTGGCACAAATAAAGCCTTTTCATTGAACTTCATAGGTATGAACGGCCATTCGGGTACTTTGCTTGTGAATGTGCGTTTCGCTCCTTTTTGGGGGAAAACAAACCGAATGTCTTATTAACCTACATGCTACATCGGGTAGCCTAAATGAACAGAGTCCATGCTTCAGCCACGGCTGTTTGGCTATTATTTGAACAGCCGACTACAGAACATGTCTTCGGCATGTTGAGTATGAACAACGCTAGTCTAAAGGTCCTTGGGCCTCATTTATAAAACTTTGCGGAAGAAATGCGCCAAAAGATGGCGCACGCACGAAACTCAGGATGTGCGTGCGCAAGAAAATATTCAGATTTATAAAGCATGGCGCACGCACGTTCCACGTCGATTTCCCTTTATAAATCCCAACTGACTCTGAAGTTGCGGCAAATGTGCGCACCTGTGGACACACCCATAATTATCTATGAATATTCAGTGAAACGCCCAAAATGAATATTTATATCTGTGGACGGCGTGTGGAAAGCAGACGAGATAGCCTATTTACCACATGTGGAGCAAACAGTTTTATTAGATAGGCCTAGAGAACGTTGGGCAAAGTGGAGCGGTTAAGTTTGGGAAGTCGTACAAAAATAATCCCTCGAATTGCAGCATGTGGATGGTTATGTTCGCAAAAATCACGCTATACCAGTGTATAAATAAAACTAACAAAATAAATAAAATAAGGATGGCATGGACATGAACCTGCCAAGTCATGGACATGTAGTAGGCCTATTAATTGAGTTGTGAGCAAAGGGAAAAATAGCTGCGTCAAGGAAACATCTCACATGGCATGTCCCCATGTGAAATTCACCGGTAGAAAATCTATTCGGTGTTTCATCGCACCTCATATGCACCGGGTTTAAACTTTTTTCAACAATTGCCGTTGGTCACTGCGCGCAGCTGTCTGCTTTCAGCTCAAAGCGACGCCCCAACTGTGGATCGACATATCCACAGACAGCATGACATATGGACATTTTCTAGTCTGTATTTATTAAATGTGTGTATTATAAACGTGCATTATCAGTGTATAAGGCCAGCTGTCAAATGCACACCTCTGCTTCTTCGATGACGAATAACCGCATGGAAAAGAAATGACATGCAACAAGAGAAACGAAGCTGTCCAGGCACTTGCGCTTGCCTGTATGTCTGAGAAAATCAACCATTACAGATGCACTTGGGACTCGAGCAGATGATTCTGCAACTGGCTTAAATGTTGACGTAATTCCTTGCAGACTCTGAACACTTTATAGCCTACCGATACGATTATAGCCTGATACTGGAAAGGTCCGTGGTTATTGTTAATAAAATGTAGGGTATTTCCAAATGTAACGTTGGCCTATCCTAAACGTAAAATTTGAAGCGTCTATTACTTCCTTACAAAACATGCATGTGGCTATGGATAGGCCAGGTAGGCCTACTTATTATTTTCCACCATTACCAAAAAACAAACAACCGCGTTTCGCGAACTGGATTAACTAATGTTTAAGTGGCTATCGTGACAGGTGACCTTTGACTTTTTTCTTCAACCAATTTCGGGTCGTTCTTCCAGCTACCTCCCGAGGTCGCGCTTTCCGCGTTTGGTCTTTTGTTTAGTGCCTACGCATGGGTCAAACTTTGCGTGGAGCTGCGCACGTTTACCGCCAAGTTCTTTTTCTATAAATACCAAACCTTGCGGTGAACTTGGCGTGCGCAGTCTTTTGTGCGTACGCACCCGTTATAAATGAGGCCCCTTGTCTTTGGTTTATTCTTTCCCAACACCACCAATTGACTTGCATTGGCTTTCCCCCCAATGTTTCCCCCCAAAAAGGGGCGTAACGCACATGGCACATGTCATGCCGTTTATGCGTATACGCAACCTGGTCACCATGCTCAAGTGACACCAGGTGCATGGTACATACATCATCTGTGATGGTCTGTCATCATAGGCGGCGCTACAGCAAGACTCTTGGGGAAGCTAAAAAAAAAAAAAGGGGGGGGGGGTGCAAACGTGGTCTTGCTCGTGCGCCAATGGAACTCTTGAACGCGACAGGCACACACACACGCGCACACACACACAGACACTGGAGGCAGGGGAGGAAGACGGCTATTTGCCAGACCATGGACTATTATCTCCCAAAAATGTCTCGAGCAATCAAATCATACACCCGACTGTCCACACCTTTGTTTCTATTGACATTTTCATGCGCTAGGTCACTCTACCTCAGTACCTCACTCTAACTCGTAAAACTAATGACGAGGCAAAATGCGCACACACGGGGGGAAGACAGGAGAGCAAATAAGCCAGCTGATTGACCATATCATGCCCAAAAATATCATGATATGGGGCTCTCATATCCTACAGGCTGTCTTCAGATGTCAATTTTGCAGCACAAATAATACAAATATGCTGTAATTTTGAATTTCTAGTTGAAGTAGCTTGTAATGTAGTTCGCTACATTTTCCAGATGGTTGTAACTAGCTTAATATTTCTATTGGATGTAGCTTGTCTAGTGGAGCTAAATGTTAGCTTACTAGGTTCTACAAATAAGTAGCTTGCGCAGCCAGACAATGTTCTCGCTGCCTCGCACTGTACTGTCCACTCCAGTCACACGCAGATGCCCAACAAACGCAAGCGAATATACACACATTACATATGGTAACTAAACCACCCTGGCAGGCCACCATGAATTCAGGAAAGGTGTGCATTTTTGAAAGTGGTGTTCGCTTGGTGACAGGATAGCACAGGTGTTTTGCTTTGTGATGGCTAGTTAGACGGAAGACAAGTAGACAACTACATCGAACAACATTGACAACAACATTGCCACCAAATAGTAAACTTAGCGCTTCGGCGAGCACATCAGGGGGAAAAACTGATTTCCTACCTTATTCTGTCCTGTTAATTCCTGCTACTTGAAGATAGAGGCAAAATGTCCATTTAGATTCGCCAAATAGGCTATCCATTTGATAGATGTAGTGTGGTTGAATAACGAATGCTAAAGAGGAAAATGTCAACATTGTGACCTATGGCTGGTGGAAAAAAAACGAATGATCTATATATGAAATGCAGTGGAATCCCAATTTATTCTAGAGGTCATTGCTTTATCAAGATATTAAACATTCCAGATTTCATTTCATAAGCCACGAGCCCGGCCGCCTCACTGCCTGGCTCTGTTGAAGCCAGTAGAACTGACACCTGATTGGTTGGCCGCAGCATGACATCGCCGCAACGAGGCTAGATCTGCTAACAAGGTGGATAGGCACGCACTTCAGCAGGAAACACACGTTCTGTTTCCTTGTGTGTGCCTGCGACACTCCATCGCTGGATATAAAAAAAAACATGATTTTAAAATTTCATTTCATTTATTTCTTATGACAACTTTGGGGAAGCTAAGCTTCCCCTAGCCTCTTAATAGCGCCGCCCATGTCTGTCATGTTACTGACACTTTATTGATGGGGCACAATGTAGGATGACGTCGTTTGCGCTGTGCCCGTGGCAGGCCTGTCTCAAAATCTACACTGTCATGAAAAAATGCTGTAAATAAACTCGCTGTGAGTGTTTTTCATCACGGAATGCCAGCAGTTGATACAAATCTGAATATGGTATGTAAAGCGATTTTTCGTATGAGAAGTGACAATGTTTCCCATGACACTGTCAAAAAGTTATATTTGGGGTTCTCATCAGACGGACCATGAAAGTGGTCGCGAGAGTCATCGTTCACTTACTAATGACTCAAATAAGCATCGGCTGACTGGCCAGTAATTAATTAAACTTTTAATCCTACCTAGAGCCCCTTTAAAGTTAAACATATCAAGCCTTATCATTTCCACAAGTTTATATGCAACCTGGTCCCCAAGCGCACACAGCAGCTGCTGTGAGGAGAGCTGGAGGTTCAAGATATTGAGTCCTAAGACACTCACAAAAGATGCTTGCTAGTGCCTAAACCATTTTAAGGGAATGTTACCGTCAGCCTATGAAGAAAAACCTGAATATCTAATATGCATTAATAATAGAATCACTATAAACGAATTGCATTGAAGCGACCCATCGTCTTGCATTAGAACTTGTTCATTCAGCTCTAACATACCAATATTTTTTTACCAATAAAAACCTCTCATATCTCAAAGCCTTAGCCCCTTAATGCGCGCCGTACCTCCAGTGGCACGCTGTAATAGTCACTGAAATGTAACTACCATAGCACTACAATACTATGACACAACACAGGCCCTTTAGTAATGCACCACAACTTGGTCATTACCATACTGGTAACAACAAATGTATAAAGCCGCGTCTTAAGGGGTTAATGCTGCACCAGGGGGAGCTGTTCCGTAGCCAATAGAGGTGTCCATTTTCCATACATGTGTGCATCTGGGTTTGAGTCCAGCCAGTCTGTATCTTGCTCCCATTCACTTACTGCTACTCTGATCTGTCATGTCCAGGTTAGAGGTAGAAGGCTGGACATGGTGGGCATGTGATGCTGCCTGGTGTTGACTGGTGACGACAAATCAGAAAGTACCAAAATACCAAGAATGACTTGGGAGTATTATTACTGGAAGTGTGTGACTTCAAGGAGCACATAATGCTGAGTGTAAATGTTAGTCCAGCTGTCATGTTTGTTGGCTCTTGTATGCCTTCATAGGTGATGAGTTCCAGTCCAAAACATTTTCAAAAACTGCCTGGAGGAACTAAATCTGGCCCAATTTTACCCAAATTCTATTGATTTATATGGCCATACATCCGCAGGAAAACCCCCCCAATGCCTTTTTTACCCCCTGGCGGCCATCCTAAACAGCCCAACTGGGCGGGAAGCCGCCTTATCTGGCAACACTGATGAAGATGCTCTTTTCTAATGATGGGCCACGTGAGGAGTGTTAAGCTGTGAAGGAATCATGGCAACATAAACACAACGTTAAGTAAGCACTGTCACCCAGAGTCAGAGGCTCCAGAGACTGACCTTTTGGCTATTGGTTAAGTCAGGGGTGGGGAACCTTTTTCATTCGAGGGGCCAGTTCAAATTCATCGAACGGCCGTTAAAGTCCTCCGGGGGGCGCACTTTAGGCCTATAGCAAAGGTAGCAACCTTTAAAACAGACCCAACCTTCTCTGGGTCCCCTGACTATAGCTTAATTGTTTTGAAAATTTAATTTAAAAATTAATTTCCTTTACAAAATTTAATATTTCATGTGAAGCTGCATAACAAAATTATATCGGGAGCCGGATAAAAGGGCCTCAAGGGCCATAATCGGCCCTCGAGACATAGGTTCCCCACCCCTGGGTTAAGTCCAAAGTAAATTTGACTCTGGTAGCAGGTTTTTGACAGCTCCACTGGTGTTTGGAGCCATCTCCGAGTGAGACTGACCTTGGCAGCACGTGATGAGTGATGGGCCTTGGTTTCTGGTTCCAGAGTCCAGATTTAGTTTTTTTCCTAGCTAGGAGTTGACTTGGAGCCTGTCTCCCTCTGACTGAAGGAATTAAAGGTATTTGATGTTTGTTATAGACGCCGGTCTGATAAATAATGATCCGAGCGTTCCACACCCACCAGTTGCAGCCTGGCGCGTTAACCTTTAGTAGTGGTGTGTGTGTGTGTGTGTGTGTGTGTGCGTGCGTGTGCGCGTGTGTGTGCGTGCGCGTGCGTGCGTGTGTGTGCGTGCGCGCGTGCAAGTGTTTAGAGACTGTGAAGGATTTGTCTTGAAGGATGGTTAGGAGTTAAGCATTTGTCTGAGCTCCTCAGCTGAACCGCTTTGTGTTCTGTAGCTTGATGATTTGTGTGTGATTTGGGCTCAAACCCGCTACCTACCAGCCGATGCTCCAGTTCAGGCATGGACCAGACAGATAGCTCTGCGCTACCGATAGTGTATGAGACTTCGGGAGGGAGGTCTACTAACATTCCACGCCAAACGCTGCTTGTTGGCATCTGTTAAATATCTCTGCTTCTTTGTGCAGCTGTGCAGTTCATGAATTGAACATTTCATGAGTTTTATGTGTATACTCTACTCCTTTGTGCAGCTGTGCAGGACCTCGTTTCTTGAAAGCATCGTTGCTAACCAGTTATCAACTTCATAGGTTTCCAATGGGAAATTGTTCATTGTTCATTTGTGTGTTTTTGTGTATCTTCTTAAGTATCCTCTTGTGTGTGCAAGCGTGCTGTTCATGATGTGTGTGTCTCATGCTTTTTATATGCTCCTTTGTGCAGGCGGTTTGTTCATGATGTGTGTGTTTCATGTGTTCCATGTGTGTCTTGTTGTGTGTGTGCAGGCGTGCAGTTCATGTGGGACTGCTGCTGTGAGTCGCTGAAGAAGACCAAGAAGAACCCGGGCTCCGGCTGCATCCTGGCCCACTGTATGGGGCTGGGCAAGACGCTGCAGGTCAGAGACACACACACACACACACACACACACACACACACACACACACACACACACACACACACACACACACACACACACACACACACACACACACACACACACACACACACACACAGGGTCTTTATGTTGCATCCTCGCCCACTGTATGGGGCTGGGCAAGACTCTTTAGGACACACACACACACACACTCAGGGTCTTTATGCTGCATGCTAGCCCACCCTATGGGGCTGGGCAAGACGCTGCAGGTCGGAGACACACACACACACACACACACACACACACACACACACACACACACACACACACACACACACACACACACACACACACACACACACACACTCAGGGTCTTTATGCTGCATGCTAGCCCTCTGCATGGGGCTGGGCAAGACGCTGCAGGTCACGTGTCTGACGTGACTGTTAGAATTTCAGGCAGAGGAAGCCTTTTTCATTGTAGGGGCCACTTTAAGTCCTATGAACACAAACCAGGATTTCCCCCTGCTCTTTAGGCCTATATTGAAGGCGGAAAACTTTTACAACAGACCCCACCATTACTGCTTCACCTGAAAATGTAGCTTGAATGTTTTGCAAATGTAATTTCAAACATTTCTTCACAAAACATATTTCACTATTTTACTTTACTGTATTATTGGACCTTGTGCAGTGTTTTTGATATTCCTTTTTATTTTTTATTTTATTATTATTTTTATCGGTTTCTGTATATATTGATTCGTAATATTTTATGTTGTTGAACTGGGACTACCAGAGACTTTTGAAAATGTGTCCTTGAAATGCAGGCCTTCCTATTTTTCGTTTCCATATGATGTACCACTGCAAATGTATACTATACGGAGTGTGTTTCAATAAAAATTTGAATTACAAAAAAAACAAAACATATTTCACGTGAAACTGCATAATATGAGAATTATAACGGGATGTCGGATATATGACTGTCTCAAGGACCGTAAACAGCCCTGGAGACATGGGCCCCCCACCCCTGATTTCAGTGATTGGAGCCGGCTATTATAATTTCAGTGGACAAATGCAGGGTGGGATGTGGGTTTTTTTTTTAAGGCCTTAATTATAAAGTGGAAATGAAGAGTTCCTCTGTTGCCTGGTTGAAATATAATGCTATAATGCCAAATATTAACAGCAAGAGGCTATGGTTTCAAGGTTCACAGAACACGCATGCTGGTAACACCCTAGACACAACATCACACGTCTGTTTTGATCAAAGTGGTGTTTCGGCGACTGCAAAGAAATCTACCGCTAAGTGTATTTTGTGACTCACTTAAGCATGACTCATTGTTTAATCCCCCCCCCCCCTTATTTTTGTGTGTGTGTTTTTGGAAAACACCCGTATAACCCTTTCAACAAAACATTTTTCAAAACATTTTTCAAAACACACGGAGTCTAATAACTGAATGTGAGCGGGAATAGAAACCAGTGTGACCTGCTGTGAGATGGCTTTGATGTTTCCCTGTGACACTGTATGAGTGTGTGAGGGCCTTTTGTACTGTTGTCTAATCTGATGTGGGAATGGGATGTGTTCCTGCTCTGATAACATTGATGCCCTCCTGCTGTCTTGAAAACATCCTATGCTGTGTATGTGCGGTGCGCGTGTGCGTGTGCGCGAAATAGTTTGTGTGTGTGTGACTGGCCTTATGTCACTGCTAACTCAACACATTTCAATTTACCGTGTGTGTGTGTGTCTGCACATACAGTATGTAACAGTGAGATTTCTCTGTGTCCTGCTGTTGCTGTGTTTGTCCTGCAGGTGGTGACGTTCCTCCACACCCTGATGCTGTGTGAGAAGATGAGCTTCAACACGGCGTTGGTGGTGTGTCCACTCAACACCGTCCTCAACTGGAAGAACGAGTTCGAGAAGTGGCAGGATGGAATGAAGGACGAGGAGAGCTTGGAGGTAGACCGTTAATACTTAAAGGAACAAGTAATGTAGGCCTAATATTAAAATAATGTGTCTCACCTGAAGGACGAGGAGAGCTTGGAGGTAGACCGTTAATACTTAACAGGACAGGGCCCTAAATTAACTTTTTTTCATCACCGGCCAAAATGGCCCGTAGATTCTTTTCTTACCAGCCAAACACAGACTCACTAATAGGTCAAAATGGCTGGTAAGTTGGTCTTCTCTACCAGCCGAAATGAAATTTCACCAGCATTTGGCTGTTTGGCAGGTATTAATTTAGAGCTCTGTTACAGGAGCTAGTAGTGTAGGTCTAATACAAAAATAATGTTAGTGTAGACTCTATTTTATGTAATCCATTGAAAAAAAAACCCTACAATTGTAGCATTAGCTGTGGTTGCGCCACACTGACGTGTGCTACTACTAAAACGTCACTGACCCTACTACAATACGATTTGATCATTGCCATTCTGATAACAACGGCCTGTTACAGCTATAAGTGGCTTTGGATAAAATCGTCAGCTGACACTTTTATCCAAGGCGACTTTATTCATTACATTACGGTACACTTAGCTAAGTGTAATGTAATGTAATGAATGTGTGTGTGTGTGGGTGAACGAGCTGGCCTAGTGTAATGTAATGTAATGTGTGTGTGTGTGTGTGTGTGTGTGTGTGTGTGTGTGTGTGTGTGTGTGTGTGTGTGTGTGTGTGTGTGTGTGTGTGTGTGTGTGTGTGTGTGTGTGTGTGTGTGTGTGTGTGTGTGTGTGTGTGTGTGTGTGTGTGTGTGTGTGTGTGTGTGTGTGTGTGTGTGTGTGTGTGTGTGTGTGGGTGAATGAGCTAGCCTAGTGTACTGTAATATAACGTAATGTAATGAATGTGTGTTTGTAGGTGAACGAGCTGGCCACGGTGAAGCGTCCTCAGGAGCGGGCGTACGCCATGCAGCGGTGGCACGAGGACGGCGGCGTCATGATCATCGGCTACGAGATGTACCGCAACCTGACGCAGGGACGCAGCATCAAGAGCAAGAAGCTCAAGGAGACCTTCCAGAAGACACTGGTCGACCCAGGTATGGCACAGATATAAGGCTGTGCAG
Organism: Engraulis encrasicolus; assembly: GCF_034702125.1. Classification (NCBI taxonomy): domain Eukaryota; kingdom Metazoa; phylum Chordata; class Actinopteri; order Clupeiformes; family Engraulidae; genus Engraulis; species Engraulis encrasicolus. The sequence continues at coordinate 25,530,873 of NC_085879.1, forward strand.
TATATCGTATTAATACAAAAATAGATCAACATACATTTTCCAACAGGGCAACAAACATCTATAAAATGCATTAGAAGTAGTTTGCTTTTCATAGTACAGTTTAGGGCTGTGCAATATATTGTATTAATATCGTGATATTCAGTATTGCAGTCAAACAATATCAAATTTCATAATATCGATAATAATATCCCCCTTACGGCACACCTAAGGACTGTTCTATTCATTGTAGGAGTATTATGACACGCCCCTTTAGGCAGACCGGAACCTGATCACGTTAGGTGCCCATAGCAACCTATTACATTGGCATATCTCTATATACTTAAAGAATCTCTGGTGTTATCCCTTACGCAATGTTATCCCTTACACAATGTAATGTGTCCTCAGGTCCGGACATCGTCATCTGTGATGAGGGCCACATCCTGAAGAACGAGACGTCCGCCGTCTCCAAAGCCATGAACAGCATCAAGACGCGCAGGAGAGTCATACTCACTGGCACGCCACTGCAGAACAACCTCGCCGAGTGTAAGTGATGGGTGTGTGTGTGTGTGTGTGTGTGTGTGTGTGTGTGTGTAAATGTGTGGGAGATTGTTTGTGAGTCGAGTGAGATGATGTGAGTGTGTGTCGGCGAAAGTGTAACCTTAAGTGTGTGGTTGATGGTGTGAATATGTTTTTGTAGGAGATGGCGTGTGTGTGAGGGCAAGTGTTCTGAAGATGTGTTTGGATTGTGTTTGTCGGTGAATGTGTGCAATGAGTGACTTCTGAAGTGGTGCTCCCGGCACGGAAATGTAATTTGTATTAAGACTACTAATCAAGAACTGTCAAGTTTCTGTGAGTGTTTTGTGAGTGTGTATGTATGCAAGTGTGTATTTCATATTTACATATGTGTGTGATTGGTGACTAAATGCTAAAGTGGTCCTGCTTCCATGTGAATGAGATTTGTACCGAAACCGCTATGTTTTTTTGTTGCGATTAATTACTTAAACGATAACCGTTTCAGCTTGAGCTATTGTTTCTGTTAGTGATGCCGACCGCTTTCGCTCCCAAGTTAAAATCCGGCTTGTTAGTTTTTGCGAACGGAAGCTCTTTAGTTCCTCTTGCAAATAAACGTGTGGGTTTCTTTCGGCCTGCGTGTTTGTGTGTTGCCGTTTTTACACAGTTTATCTCCAGGGTCGTTTATGTTTATCCTGCCTGTATCCGCACATGTGTCTGCCTCCCCTTCCCCCCCCAACACCTGTGTCTAATGGTTGTATCCGGCTTTCCAACAAGACGCTGAAGATGACTTTGGTCGAAGCATCTGTCTTGTCTGTTTGTCATGCTGCCATGTTTAATCACTATTAGATTTGTATTTCAGACTGCGACTTTCCTCTACCAAATGAACTAACTTAGTTCCCGCACCCAAAGACTTAAAGGTGCACTGTGTAATATTTGTAGTAGTTTATTTCCAGAATTCACACTAGTACATTTTAATTTATTATTCAGTAAATATGTCCACAGGGATTAAAGTTTTCCGTCGCTATGACGGATTTCCGTCAACTGGATTTTCGTTTGGACGGATTTCCGTCCTTATAATTCATGTCAATTCATTCACAATTTTTACTTTCCAACTGAACTCAAATCGAGAGCACTCCTGGTCATGAGAAGGGGAGGAAAGGTGTGTTTGGTGTACGGATTTAGTTATACACGCCACCACCGGTGGTGTCATACAACAGATTCACTCAGTAGTTTTGAGCCATCGTCTTCCGTGTTCCAAAAAAAAAAAAAGTACATGAGCGGTCAACAATTCAGTTGCGGCGCAGCGCGAGAGATTAAAAAAACAAAAACAAATAGCCAACATTGTTGCTGATGGCAGAAAAGAAAATAAGTGTAATACTATGTATTTAAAGTGCAATGACAATCATTAAACGAGTTGGACTGATATTCCAATATGGGCTAATAATGAATGGAATGCATAGCTGGAAGAAGGTAGGACACGTTTCCATTATCATTGCACCTGCCGTGGCGGATAGTTAGAAAAAAATAATAGTTTACTTCGACTGCGCATGATGTCCTTTTCATGGAGGGTTTTCCTTTTAAGCATTGTGACTTTTACTAACATTATTCATAGCCCCAATGGAACGGCTATCATTGGCAGCTAGCCATGCGTAATACCATGCGTTTCATCCTCAAAGTTTAGCGCGTTTGAATAGCTACGTGAAGAAATAGCTCTAGTTGTCTTTCTGACAATTTACAGTCTCATCTGTAATAGCATATTCACTTTGTTGTTGCCAATATATATTTAAGAAATAAGTTACAAAATGGGTTGCATTTTACAGGGGTCACGGAGGCTATCCCTGGCAGAGCCAATATTTTATGTCTTGTTCTGGGAAGCAGTGTTCTGATGGGTGGACTCATGGTCAATAAATGCAGTTTCGGTGTTTGTTTCACGTTCAAGGCTTGTTGTGGGCTACTGTGAGATGCTATTTCTGCTAACTGGAATAGTGTGCAGCAACAGTTGTGTGTGTGCTTGTTTTGAGTGGCTCAACGTCTGTGTCCATCTTCAGGGACTATACGCTTCGTTTGAGTTCAGTTATTTGCGCACTGCGCACTCAGGACTGATAGGTGGGTGATTTGTCTTGATTCGAGTGGAAAGTTACGCGACAAGCTTGGGAAAGTGTGTTCGTATGTTCGATAGACGTATGTCTATGACTGTGTCGTGTCTGCTTGGGTCGTGTAAGCTTGTAGGAGAGAACACGGGTGCGTGTAGGAATCGGGGACGTTTTTTAAATCAATGGTAAGCGTGTGCCTGTCACCGCACATCGAGAAGCAAAAAAGTACCGGTAGCCATAGGTTTTCAAAACGGTAGAACACAAGAGGTAGACTACCGCACCCTGTTTGTAAACGTCAACGTCAAGTTATTTGTAACAGGATGAATAGTGAAAAACATACAAAATAACCAACAACTAGTTTTCTCCCTCTGATTGCTACGTATGACCAGTGCATTATTTTTTAAATGTCAGAAATACTGCAAGCAATGCGCACCCGTGCTTTCACCAGAACAGTTGCCCATTCTGATGGGAAAGACAAAATATAGCCTACTACTACTACAAAAAAAACATAATGGGATCACTGTATCAACGCATTGCAATTCCAAGTCAATAATTCTGTGATATCAGCATTTTGAAGCAACACTCATTGTGAATCCATTCTCCATAATGTTGTGAACAATTCATAAACAATGGGTAGAAATAAGAGGAAATAACCAAAACATGCCCCAAATTGCAGTTCAATGTTTGCAGTCTGATATATCCTTTATCCCTCCATTCTCGGCCAGTTCTAGTCAATCTGGTGGCCTAGGCCTGCCCCCTTTCCCTCTTTCCTTTTTCTTGTATTTAGAAATTGGCATATGTAAACATAGCATTGTAGGCCTACATCTGATTGAGCACATCTGATCTAGTACCTATAGGTACATTCATACTGAGAGTGTATATAGGCCTACTGAGTGTATAATGAATATTCATTGTTAATGTGAAGTGTAAAGTTTTATGTTGGTTGAAGTTCTGATTTTGTGGCACTTTCTGGTATTACTGGCGCCCTCAAGACATAGGTCTATTTTGCTCTAGGCGACTGCCCTGTCTGCCTATGCCTAGTGCTGGCTCTGGCACCATTCCTTGCATAAAACCAGTGTATGTTTCGTTATGAGGGCAAAGCCTGGCTACATTGGTTTTCGTAGGGTTACGGAGTGATACTCGATCGGGTGCCTAACCGGTAAAAAAGTTCAGTCAGATTACTTTTTTTTGCTTTAATCCCTGTGTCCATGAAAAGATCAAATTTGGCAATGGGCAGCAAAGTTTCAGTGAGCAGCATTGTTGCAGTTCCTCCTCTGGCCACCATTCTACACAGTGCACCTTTAATTTAAGGTGTCTGAAGTTCCTCTTCTTGGAGCACCTCTTCTTCTAAAAAAATAAAAAAATAAAAAATAAAATGTCTGTCTTCCTACAGACCACTGCATGGTGAACTTCATCAAGGAGAACCTTCTGGGTTCTCTCAAGGAGTTCCGGAACCGCTTCATGAACCCCATCCAGAACGGCCAGTGTGCCGACTCCACTCCCAACGACGTGCGACTCATGAAGAAGAGAGCCCACATCCTCTACGAGATGCTGGCTGGATGCGTACAGGTACTCTTTCTTCACTTCTGCACTTTGACTGCACTTTTTTTTTGGCAGAGGCATTTGTAGGGAGAGTTGTGATAACGAGGGAACTGGAAGTAGATTTGCCACTTGTAATGTAGATCGAAATAGCTCTAGGAAGTGGCTTTCCTTTATGCTAGTCTAACACAGAACCAAGCCAAGGAGAATTGAACTACATTTCTGGGTAATTGCCAACAAATATATGCACTAGGAATCGGCATATTTGTGATTAATTCGTAATTTTTTTCGGACTTTACGTAAATCTGCAAAAATTACGGCATCTGCTGCCACGTTGTCAGTGTGCTTCCAAATTCCGCCATTTTGTCTTGTCATGTTGAGCGATGCCCAGTAATGTCACTAGTAATTTCCAGTGATTGGATTTCATCTTGACTATAAATAAAATCCATTGTTGGTGCTGAAATTGGCAGTGCACTGTGACAAATGTGATGAAATGGGTGGAATAGTGCAAGCAAAGGTCATCCAGAGGGCAATCAAAGGTCATGCTGGTCATTTACATGACACAGTTTCAGCGTATCATGATGTGTGACAATGTCCTGTGGTGTCATTGAAATCTGGAAGATGCTGAGGGAAATGTCCCGAATATGTATTTCTCTATCGTTTATATGAATAGTGCGGGGAGGGAAAACCCCCCGAAGCAGACGTTCATTCATATGCAAACACACACCTACGCATCTCCCACGCGTTTCCTGTTTTAGTTTAGTCTTCGACCTGCCAAATATGGAAATCAGGTACTAGCCCTTTAGATCCCCGCTCGATGTGAAATGACATTATGGCACAAAATGTCGGTGACGCCGACACTGACACCGACACCGACATGACACTTGACGTAATCTATCAGAAAGGAGCCATATCTCTCTCTCTCTCTCTCTCTCTCTCTCTCTCTCTCTCTCTCTCTCTCTCTCCCATGATTTATATTGTTTATGTTTCGCTTGTTTCCACAGAGACGGGACTACACGGCGTTGACCAAGTTCCTACCTCCCAAGCACGAGTATGTGCTGTCTGTTCGCATGACCTCCATCCAGGCCAAACTCTACCGCCACTACCTGGAGCACTTTACCAGTAAGCAAAACGCCAAACGTCACAACACTTTTTACTACAGGCAAGCAAAATGCCAAATGTCAGTCAAGCATTGAAATGAGAGAGGCACACGCCATGTTATCAACTTGAGATAACTTTCTACTTTCCACACGGCCTCATGGTTAGGGAGTCGGTCCTAACCCAAGTGCTCCGGTGACTCTGACCAAATACCCTTTGCCTAAACAACTGGGTTTTTTGCTTTGTAGTATAGTGTAGTACAAGCAGAAAAAATTGACACCAGCCCCAACTGGCCAAATACTGGTGAAATTTCAGTTTGGCAGATTGAAAATATCAACTTACTAGCCACTTCGACACATTAGTGAGTGTGTGTTTGGCTAGTGAGGTTATAACATCCACTAGCCATTTTGGCTGGTGTTGAAAACAGCTCAGCCCTGAGTACAAGTAAGCAAAAACACTGAACGTCATAAACATAACGTCACAAAACAAAATGTCAAACACTGGAATGAGAGTGTGCGCACATATGCTGTTTGTATAAGGTACTTAGTAAAACCTTGATGGGATCTGGTCTTGGAATTGCAAGGTTTGAAACCCAGAATCCCAATCTCTGTAACCAATACTGATACCGTTCAACTAGTGTCCGGTGGCTTGATAACCGTAAGTTCCGTTGTAGTGTAATGTAATGTAATGTAAACACTGGAACTTAACCCAAAAAAAAGGAATCCGAAGCTACAAGCATAACTGTCTAACTATTCAAATTCATGTCAATTCATAATATACTGTAATGTAGTGAGGGCTTTAAACGTTTTGGCGAGACAGGAAATAATTCCCTTGGTGGGGTGGGGACCTAACCCAAATCAGATGTCACACGCCCCCCCAAGGGGGCTTACGCCCCACTTTGAGAAGCTCTGGTCTAAAGGCACATGTGCGATACATGTGGGTTATTACTCAGGCCAGTGGCCACTGTCCTCAGTCAGTCATCACGACAACATGAAGGGCTTTCCCTTCCACCACTAACCAAGTCCCAAAGCTCAACTCTTGGGACATTTCCCTCTCCCTGGTTCTAAACCCAGCTACCATGATGTCAGTGGAGTTTCCAGCGGACTCTACCCGGGATGCAGAGGGTTGAGTTGGATGCCAGCTCTGCCACGGCTCAGGGCGCTGGTTCATTTTGGGAGGCGAGAGCACAGCTGGCCGGCCGGTCTGCCGGGCTGCCTAACCAGTAGCTGTTGCAGCCTTTTGAAGAGTGACATGGTTGGCTCTCTGCTGCAGCTGACCTGAGCAGAGGAGAGCAGAGCAGAGCAGGGACCGGACCAGGTGGCAGCTAAAAACTGGCAACTGCTATATATGTAATTGGCTGGCCCTTTGGCGTGAGTTAAAGAGCCTAAAAAGCAAAGGACAGCAATAGCATATTATATGGACATTCTGGAATCTGAGTGGCACGGATCTTGTTCATGATTTAGGTATATGCGATCCTGTAAGAAAGAATGGGAATTTCTATTAGTCCACTGAAGACTACATCACAATAATTGGGTGATGTTTAGGACGAGTAAAATAGATTCTGACAAAATAATTTATGTAACATCCGTCCTAACAGCTTACTGTTATTCCCTCATTTCAGAAATCACTTTCCATACTTTGCACAAAGTGCATAGCCATCGCACACAGACTTGCCATATACGTAGAGCACTATGGCTTTCTGTGACGGTGTGTCACTTTTATCATGCATGAAAGGAACAAAATACCTCAACTAGGGCTAAGTAAAATAATCAATTTAATCGATAATTGATCGATTTCATTTAAAATTCACATAATCGATTCACAGGGCACAAAATCGTTTTTTTTGGTTCTTTTTCTTTTTGTTCTTTTTGTTTAATTTAGGTCTATGGAAAATTCCCTTTAGGTATTAGTCAATTAGGCCTAGGCCTACTTATTACAAATTAGCAATCTGTTAACACTGTCAAGCCACAGCCCTTTGACATTTTTATATAACTTAAACATAGGCAACCTCCTTTTGGGGGAAATCCTGGCACCAAGAAGGGAACTGATTGAATCGATTGGGAATGAATCGAATCAAATCGAATTGAATCGTGATTAATCGATTCAAAGCCCTAAGAATCGAAATCGAATCGATACAGGAACATGGCTGCGATACCCAGCCCCAACCCCAACACACTCACTCATTCCATGATCTCCTCATAAGTAAGCCGTGTTAACCCATTGTGTCCTGGAGCGACATATATGCTGCATTAAAGTTCTTGAGATTTGAGCTGATTTATTTAAAGGGTATGTTAGAAGAGCTGAATGAACACATTCTAGTGCAAAATGAAGGTTCTAGCTTTCTATTTCATGTTTTTATGTTCTTCGGAGGCTGAGATATTTAGGTTTTAATAGGGAGAAGGCACCTTTTCCTAAAAAAGGGCTCAGGCTAAAATGGGTTAAATTGAAATCAGATAAGACTGTGTGGGTGTACGTGTCTGGTGTGGTGAGATTCCCCACAGGGCATACGTTACGCAATTTCTTTTTTTGATGGATAACTTTTGGCCGGGGCATTGTTTGTGGTATCACTAGTGGGTGTTTTCCCTGTCCCCAGAAATAGCCTACTATTCATCAGTTTAGCTCTCGCGTAAACAGAAACGAAGATGAATATAATATAAGCAGTCTGCACAGTGGTACTGTGTGTGTGTGTGTCTGCTTTGGCAACAGTGGTAGCAGCGGCCAGTGGACGAGGTTAATGAGGTTTGATTTAAAGCAACACTAAAGAGATTTTTTTAACACTCTTCTCTTCAGCCGCCTCGCAGGTTCTGCGTGGAATGATCTAATGTTGCCATTCAAACTCCAGGGTTGCATGTCTCGAAATCATAGTTGCTTGTGGGCAAATAAACAAAGAAAAACTATCTGCAGAGATTCTTTAAGTATAGAGATATGCCAACATAATAGGTTTCTATGGGCACCTAACATGACCAGGTTCCAGTCTGCCTAAAAGGGCGTGTCATAATGCTCCTAGAATGAATAGAACAGTCCTTAGGTCTACCTAAAGGGGGATTTCCCCCCCCCCCCCTGCGACAGTAGAACCTGGAACCAATGGGCCAGCGGAACCTTTCTCTTATCTACTCTCTGCTATCTGAGCAGTGCTGTCTCTCACTTCCTTCATTCACCCCTCAACCGGGAGCAGTGCTAGCCAGGCCGCACCCTCCTAGTGACGCAACACCTTCTGCGTTGCAGCTAGTCAGGCCAAGAGCAATGTAAATATAGTTTCTGATCTCCCGCAACAAAAACGGGAACGCCACCCACTTTGTCGGACACAAGTCAACCAGTAGCAAACCTAGGGAGGCGGGTCAACCATGCCATTTCGGAAACATTAATTGTTCTGGTCTTGGTCAGACCAAGTCTGGAAGAGATTTGAAAGTCGATGATAATCAGGCTAGAGCAGTGCACCCCTTTCTGCCCTCTTTCATATTCGCTTCTCACCTCCTTTCTTCTCTGCAACATCTCACTCTGTCTCTGTCGTTCTTTCATTCTCTCATTCCGTGACTCTCTCACGCTATCACTCGTCCTCTTATGCCTATGTGTTCAATCTCCCCCCATCTCTCTCTCTCTCTCTCTCTCTCTCTCTCTCTCTCTCTCTCGCTCTTTCTCATATTTTCCCAGTGTCTCCCTTGCCCTCGCCTTGTGTGTTCCCAGTTCTGTGGTTCTGTGTGTGTGTGTGTGTGTTTGTGTGTGTGTGTGTGTGTCTGTGTGTGTGTGTGTGTGTGTGTGTGTGTGTGTGTAGGGTTTCCTCTGCTAGATCACAGACGAAATCCTATATTGGCGCGTTTTGGAGGGAGAGAGAGAAAGAGAGAGCGAGAGAGCTTAAGGAGGGAGACATGAATTCTTGTCATTCCCCCCCTTTCACCCGGCTCACTCGTTCTCGTAGTGTGTGTTCTCTTCTTCTCTTCTAGTCTTCTCTTCTCTCTATTCATTGTTTTTCTGCTCGGCATAGTATTGAATTAAGTGGTTTAGTCATGTTATGGCTTAGACTCGGGGCTGGTTTCAGAGGCACCACCGTGCAGCTGTGTGTGTCTGGGAGAGGGGGGGGGGGGGGTGATATGAAGTGAGAGAGGGAGAGAGTGTGTGTGTGTGTATTTATGTCTACAGCCTGTGTGTGTGTGTGTGTGTGTGTGTGAGAGAGAGTGTGAGATGGAGAGTGTGTGTGCGCGTGTGTGCGCTTGCATGCATGTCGTGTGTTTTTGTATGAGGGAAGGAGAGAGAGCGAGAGAGAGAGTGTGTTTGAGAGTAGGTGTGTGTGTGTGTGTGTGTGTGTGTGTGTGTGTGTGTGTGTGTGTGTGTGTGTGTGTGTGTGTGTGTGTGTGTGTGTGTGTGTGTGTGTGTGTGTGTGTGTGTGTGTGTGTGTGTGTGTGTGTGTGAGGTGGTACAGCGTTACGGCAGCTGGCACACAGCCGTGGGCTATCTGCACAGATTCCCACGTCCCCACTGTAATGAAGAGCTCTGGGAGAATGTTCCAACCGGGGCCGAGGGCTCATTAGCCACACACACACACACACACACACACACACACACACACACACACACACACACACACACACACACACACACACACACACACACACACACACACACACACACACACACACACACACACACAGGTTACACACATGAACACACACTCACAGGTTACAGACATCACACACACACACACACACACACACACACACACACACACACACACACACACACACACACACACACACACACACACACACACAGGCTGCAGACATGTATACACACACACACTACAGACACAACCTGTACCATCTTCCCCTTTCTCTCCTTGATTCAAAGCTGTTGTGGCTGCCAGAATGAACTCCCAGGTTGTTGTGTACATTTCTGACATAATGGTGGGTCTAAAACGTGCTAACACACACCACAGACAGGCACAGATGCACATGGACCCATGCATGCACATGGACCTATGCATGCACACACACACACACACGCACACAGACACACACAAACGCCCATAGCCCTCACCTTGCAACTCCCCGTGTTGCTAAAGGTCTATGCCTTCCTTCAAAGTTCAAGAGAGTCCTTGTGCACAAGCCCTCAGTAATACAGGTGCAGGTATGAAGCAGGAGGTGAACCAATGAACAAAATTCAAAAGACACTGCACACTGCTTACTTTTCTTACTTTATTTTTCGGCGAACCTGATGACTCACCGAGCGAAACGCGTTGTTCGCTCTGAAAAAATAAAGTACAAAAAGTAAGCAGTGTGCGGTGTTTGTCTTTTTGTGATTACATTTTATTGTGTTTTAATACATCAATCACACACACACACACACACACACACACACACACACACACACACACACACACACGGAACGACAATGGCCATCAATCAATGTCCATAGCACATTCACACCCCTCCACATACACACACGCGCACGCGCACACGCACACGCACACACACATCAGTTTGGACATCAGTTTAGGCCTTGCCTTACAGCTGAGGGTACTGGAGATGTTTTCATTTTTGTACTGCAGGATGGAAAAAGGTCTGTGAGTGGTGTTTCTCTGCATATTGATGGGTATGCATATGTTATTCAGGGTCTAGTGACACTGTTCATGGAGAAAGTGTGTGTGTGTGCGTACATGTGTGTGAATGTATACGCATACTTTCGTTGCGCACCTCAGCTGGTGTTTCAAGTTTGCCATCGGAGTGAGGCTTAGCTCACGGTTCAGTCCCAGATTCTTAGACAGGTGCATCCAACCTGTGGATGTCTGTGTTCGTGTGAGAGATATTGACTCTGCTCCAAATACTTCAGGGTGTGTGTGTGCCTGTGCCTGTGTGTGTGTGTGTGTGTGTGTGTGTGTGTGTGTGTGTGTGTGTGTGTGTGTGTGTGTGTGTGTGTGTGTGTGTGTGTGTGTGTGTGTGTGTGTGTGTGTGTGTGTGTGTGTGTGTGTGTGTGTGTGTGTGTGTGTGTGTGTGTGTGGTGTTTGCGTGTGTGTGTGTGGTGTTTGCGTGTGTGTGTGCGTGTGGTGTTTGCGTGTGTGTGTGCGTGTGGTGTTTGCGTGTGTGTGTGCGTGTGGTGTTTGCGTGTGTGTGTTGTGTTTGTGTGTGTGTGTGTTGTGTTTGCGTGTGTGTGTGGTGTTTGTGTGCCTGTGTGTGTTGTGTTTGCGTGCCTGTGTGTGTGTGTGTGTGTGTGTGTGCACAGGTGCTTTCATCTTGTGGATGAGTGTGTTTGTGTGAGACATGGTGAGTCTCGGCCCAAATATCTCGCCGTGCGTGCGTGCGCCATGCGCCGTGACTGTGTCTTCTGTTAGCTCACCTTTTGTCCGGGTCAGTGTTTGTGTATGTGTGTGTGCGTGCCTGCTCACATTTTTGTGCGATCCAAGCAATCAATTTCCTTGGGTACAGTCCCGGTTTTTCCGTTGCACACATGTGCTGTACACACTTGTCGTCCCCCATCCCCTTCTGCGCTGTTCGCAGGTGTGAGCCGGTGTGTTTGTGTGCGCCCACTCTATAACCCTTGTCAAAAACCATGTGTGTGAAGAGCTTGTGTTGGTGCCATCCCATTTAAAATGAGCAGGTGTCAGGTGTGTGTGTGTGTGTGTGTGTGCGCGTGCACAATATGCATGTTTGTTTTTGAACTACAGCTAACCTCTATCTGTGCGTCTCTCTGTGTGCGTGTGCGCGCGCGCGCGTGTGTGTGTGTGTGTGTGCGCGCTGTTCAGGTGTGGGGAGCGCCGCTCAGGAGGGGAACCGCGGCAAGACCGGTACCAAACTCTTCCAGGACTTTCAGATGCTGAGCCGAATCTGGACCCATCCCTGGTGCCTACAGCTGGACTACATCAGCAAGGAAAACAAGGTACCAGCGCAGCGGCCCGTCTGCCATTTTGTCCTTTGTTTTGCCCTATTGTTTGACAGTCACTCAATTTATGGGGTCTGTTTGTCTATTTGTTTGGTCTGTTCTTGCTGTCTGGGTAGGTCTTCTGTTTTTTTTTTTAAGTCGTCTCATTTTGTTTGTCAGACTAGTCTCCACACTTTCTCTTAACCCCCTCGCACATGTCCTCTGTTAGCTGCTATCCCCCAAGGCTTAAGTCGTACACAAACACTCAAAAAAGAAAGAAGGTCTCTGACCGATCGACTTTGGAGTCTTATGTAGTCTCTTCCATGTGACTAATAGCTTCTCCTGAAGGAAAACACTCAAAGTAAGACAGTGTCCGACCGACCAACATAGTCTTGAGATAGTAGTGGTGTCAACAATAATCGATTCGGCAATGCAATGCAATGCGGGACATGGACAATTCAATTCAATGCGGCAAGTTCCATAATCGATGCAGCAATTTTTTTAAGTTTCAATTACTTCCGTGGATATTTCGGGAGCAAATGAATGTTAAATTGAATAAAAGCACTTCAAAGCATTGAAAACTGCAAGACTGATACAGAAAGCAGCCAATAAAATGTTGCTCAGTGTCTGACCACTTGTATTGCCTCATCATGATTGATGAAACTTTTGTTTTGCTGTCAGTAGAAATGTAATTCATTGCAATGCATCGTAGAATTGAATCAAATCGAATCACTACCTCCCGAATTGTAATTGAATTGTGAGGGCAGTGCCAATGCACACCACTATGAGATAGTGTCTTCCATGTGACTACAACTAAAAGCATCACCTAAAGGAAAACACTAAAAAAAAGTAAGACGGTTTGTCACCGATCGACTTTGGAGTCTTACATAGTCTCTTGCATGTGACTAAAAGCTTCACTTGAATGAAAAAAATGGGTCTATTGAGAAGCTCTTGAGAGTATGAGGGTTAACTGTCACTGTGCTGTGTGGTTGCCAGGGTTACTTCGATGAGGACAGCATGGAGGAGTTCATCGCTTCGGATACGGAAGAGTCTTCTATGAGCTTCACGTCTGAGGACGAGGCGCCTAAAAAGTAAGACTACTACTACCACTACCACACAAACACACACACACACACACACACACACACACACACACACACACACACACACACACACACACACACACACACACACACACACACACACACACACACACACACACACACACACGGGGTGTTCAGGAGACATCAAATACTTTTAAACAGGTGTTCAGCATCTAGTCAGAAGTCAGAATCCAAAGGAAAAAGGATTGTGCAGAGGCACTCTAAGATTTTGAGAAAAAAAAGTGTTTAGATAAAGCTTGCAATAGCATACTTTATTGTGTATGTTATATAGTCTTGTTTTATACTTTTTTTTTTTCAAAAAGTGTTTCTTCCGTTAGCATGTACAAAAGGGGTGTAAATCACAGCCTCCATGACGAAACGATACGGTATCGATTTCTTAAAGCAGGGATTCTATTATTTTCGAAGAATTCCCCACGATTCGATTCGATTTTTTCCAATTACTTTTCTTCTATTATGTCATGGAGCTAGGGTATTGGACAGGCGCCAGCGATTTGATTATTTTGGATACGTAAGAATGCCCCACGATATGATACGATTCGATTGAATCGTCGGCCGTAAGATCGACGCATCAATACATTTCGATTATTATTTACACCCCTAGTGTACACCCACAAATGAAACAACTTGAGGGGTGATTCACTCACTCACTCACTCACTCACTCACTCACTCACCTTCTCTGCTCCATCTTTCCCCTACCAAACCACCCACCCACTCACCACCGACTCTCCCGCCAGGAAAAAGGCCAGAGGGAAGGGGAAGAAGAAGCGCGACTCGGAGGGCTCGGACAGTGACGCGGTGGAGGTCATCAAGGAGTGGAACACCAGTTCACGGGGCGGCAACCCAGAGAGCCGCAACCGTGCCGAACCCGTTGAAGAGGGTAAGGGCGCCGTGGGTACGTTTGTAACAAAACCTACACTACGGGGCCCTAAAAAAGCCAAGCCAAGCCAACCTGGCTAACACAGGTCTGACGTCCAAAAAGGCAGTACAACCTCCAAGTGTGTGTTGAAATGTTGAGGTGTCTTCATTTAGACTTTCAAGGTTGGCCAAAATCGGATGATGATCTCTTGTGTATCAGTCCACGGCCCACGGTTTTGATGTTTGAAAAGAGTGTGATGCAGTAGCTGTCTTCTAAAACTAACCTTAGAGGACAGGACGCACAGATCTAGCCCTATTTGATCTCCAAGGTCCAGTTGAGGGCGCCTCCAGATCTGAAATGAAACCTTATGGTGTCCTGAATTCAATGGAGCTGCGTCAGTCCAAAACCTGTCAGACCTCTATCTCGACCTCTTTTTGCGCTGTGATGATTGGTCAGTCATCATTCTAGGGCGGGCTAGGACTTTGCTCAAAGTTCGCTCAATTGACTTTGGCTTGAACTTTAACCTCTGACCCCACCCCTTCACAGCCAGGACAGCCACCAGCACCTACTCTCCAGACTGGTACAAGGACTTTGTGACCGACGACGACGCGGACATCCTGGCTCACTCCAGCAAGCTGATGCTGCTCATGGAGATCCTACGCATGGCCGAGGAAGTGGACGAGAAAGTGTAAGCATCTCTTTTTTTGGTAACACTTTACTTGACGCAGGTGTCATAGGCATGTCATAACAGTGTCATGGCACCGTTATGCACGTGTCATAAACATTATGTCCATGTCATGAACATGTTATGACTGTTGGCCTTGGACGTTCGGTTATGGTATGGCAAAGACAACCGCATGTCACTTAAGGCCTTATGACATTGATATAACGTTTGACTTATCTATGACTGTGACATGCCTATGACACCGGCGTCAATTAAAGTGTTACCCTTTTTTTGGTAACATTTGACACCGGGGTCATAGGTGCGCCATGGCGGTGTCATGAAATTTCAAAAGAAAGAAGTTTATCGCACATTTATTTGATTTTTTGGTCATTCATTTATTAGAGCGAACAACGCGGTTCGCCTCTGTGCGTCATCGAAACACATTAATTTATTAATATATTTAGCGCCCTGGATGTAACTTGTAAATGTTGTTCTTTGTTGCGATTTGCAGCCTGGTGTTCAGTCAGTCCCTCATCTCCTTGGACCTGATTGAAGACTTCCTGGAGGCGGCTAGCCGGGCTGAAGACGAGGAGAAGGAGTCTCCCTACAAAGGTACCAACTTGCTTTCTTGCTTTTCTCTCACGCACCGTAAAGGTGCACTGTGTAATATTTTTTTAGTAGATTATTTCCAGAATTCATGCTGCCCGTTCACAAATACTGAGTATTCATTGTGACTAGGAAAATTGCATTTTTCATACATGAAAAGGGGGATCCTCTCAATTGTCCACCATTTTGAGTTTCCAGAAATAGACATTTATAGCTGCGTGTGTTCACCGGCCGCTGTGGCTAGTGGTTTTTGGTTGGCAGGTGCCAACGTCAAGTCCTGGTGTGTCTGTGTGTGTGTCTGTGTGTCTCTGCGTGCGTGCGCGCGTGCGAGAGAGAGAGAGAGATGCCCAGCTGGCAAGCTGGATGGCAGACAAGCTTGTCAGACAGGACACCTGCCCCATCCCAGCAGGTGCCCTGCCTCAGTGCCCTGTGAACTGTGTGCCATGCTACGCCACGCTATGCCATGCCGCGCCACCCTGTGCCAGCCTTTCTGCCCATAACTCAGACCTCACAAATGCCCAATTTAATGGCGTTAGGCACTCTCTCTCTCGCTGACACACTGCACTCTGTCTTGCTGGACTCAAGAGTGAGAAAGTGTCTGACCCACTTATATCTATACACCTAATAGAAGAAAGTGTGTGTGCGCTTTTATTTGTGAATATTCAGCTGTGTTTACAACAGAGTTTTCAACAAATGGCCAGAACACAATGAAATGTTACACTTGCAGACCTACACAATGACTTCTTGAGTGTTTATGAGAACCACGAGAAGTGTGCATGCGTTCTCTGATTACTGGTGCTTAAATATATTTTTCTAAAGCTTACTTTGATTTTCCGCAACTCTCAACAACTCCAAACACATGCAGTCTTAAAAAGGAATATTTGTACTCAAGATAGTGTTCCTGCAAATGACTGTTTGGATATTTACGTTCATGCATGGACACCCATTGAGGCCTGAGCATTCACATAGTCATACCCACAGCCATTTACCCAGCACACCGCAAGTGTTGACTTAGTTTCAATCATGAACGCCACATGACTGTTGTTTCCCGTACGCCACGGCATGGCCTCGCAAGATTCATTAACACTGTCAGATGAAAGCAGAACACGGAAAAGATAACAAACGTCCATTGCCGTTCGATCTTCCGTGACCAGACCGGCTGCGAAGTAGCTCTGTGCTCTCTGTTTGTGCCTCGTTGGGTCTTGCCCGCCGTCAGCCACTAGCACAGGGAGGATCAGAACAAGCTCAGACTCTCAGATGATCACTTACTCCTTACTAAGCCCTTCGGTCCCACCTTTAAAAGGTTTTGAAGCTATTGATGTATTGATGTAAAAAGCTGCACAGATTAAATATTCAAATAATGACTTTGTAGGAGTTTTGACTGTAGGTGTTTTCATGATCTATGGCAGTTCTGTTCATCACATAATTACGAAAATCACACAGAATGTGCATTAGAATGTGTACAGGAGGGCACAGGAGAACTGGCCCCTTTGTCCTCCCCTGTCCTGTCAGCTTCCCGGCTAAAAGAGGTTTCAAATGGACAGGACAGGAGCCTGTAATATCCCTGGGACCAGGACACGGGACTGGACTGAGACCAGCAACTGCTTAGTATTATCACTGTGACAGCTCAAGACATTTATTTTCCTGGCTGTGACGCCTTCTGGTCAAATCAACATTCCAGCTTTTCCTGTCGGTTCTGTCAGGATGAAATATCGCAGTGCTAAAAATATACACTTTTTTAAAAGATCCTTATTTCCAGAGCCTGTTGACAATGGAATGGGATGTTGCCCTTGGCTCGTGAGGCATCTAATGTGGAGATAAAGTTGTAATTCACTGGACACCAACTCTCTGATGACTTTTTGTTTTTGTTTTGTTTTATTTCTTTTTTGTTTTGTTTTTTGTTTTTTCATTGGTGCTGGTGTTTTATTGTACTGGCTACAAGCTGCAGAAATAAACTGCACTGTGCCGTGTACCCCAAAACTATTTCAAACTTGCACACATCTGAGACTAAAGACGAGGCAAACTCCCAAACACACAACACACTCTCTCCCTCTCGCTCTGTGTCTCTCACCACACACACACACACACACACACACACACACACACACACACACACACACACACACACACACACACACACACACACACACACACACACACACACACAGCCTCTAGCATAAGGTCATGTTCCTAATTAAAGCTCCACAGCTGTTTTTGCTTTCATTTTGAAAATGATTAGACCTTGACTTTTTTTTTGTAATTCCACAAAAAATGTTTGCTTAAGGGTTTGCAATTTGTAATGAAAAGATCACAGTGAAGTAATTGGAACCATACTGAAATGCTAGCTATGAACATGAGAGGAGTGCAGAGGGGGGGCAGAGGCGCAGACCCCATATGAAAGAGAAGGCGGCTGCGCTCACAACACAAGACAGCACAGCACAGACACGTGTTTGTGTGTCGGTGTGTGTCGGTGTGTGTCGGTGTGTGTGTATGTATGTGTGTGTGTGTGTCGGTGTGCGTGTGTCGGGTTGAGTGTGTGCCGGTGTGTGGATGTGTGTGTGTGTGTTGGTGTGTGTGTGGATGTGTCGGTGTGCTTGCATACCTCTAAGAGTAGAGAGAGAGACGCGGACTTGATTGGTACATGTGAGTCAGGTAGACATGAAAGCCACCCATGCCTCCCAAGGTGTGAGATCCATGTGCGTGCATGTGCATATGTCTGTCTGATGTGTGTGTATGTGTCTGTCCCTTGTGTGTGTGTCTGTCTGTGTGTGCGTGTGTGTGTGTGCGCGCGCGCGCGCGCGCGCGCGTGTGTGTGTGCGCCGTGTGCGTTTGTCTGTGTGTGTGTGTGTGTGTGTGTGTGGCCGACCCCCTTCCCTTCAGCATCAACTCCGACTGCTGAGAAGCTGTCAGCCAGTTCATTTGGCCCTAATAAAACGTTGCTTTCCTGCTAAGGCATTACTAAGGCAGGGTTGTATAAGCCTAATCTGCACCAATGTGCCTTGGCACTGCCCATGAAGGCTTACGGCACAGGCCAAACAGTTAACAACTATTTGCAACACGGAACATTAATACTGTTGGTTTTTTTTACCTTTACAATCCAGCTCTGTGCCCAAGTCTTATTCCTGACTCATTCACACAGTTCTCTCTGTTTTGTGTGTGTGTGGGTGCGCCTTCTATGGACTCTGTGCTCTGTGGTTTTTCAAAAAGATGTGTATATATATATATAAACAAGCCTGTAACGTTATGCCTTGATGTGAACGTAATGTTATAATTGTTAAACAGTGAGAGACTTGCAGAAAACACAGTTGGGGCTACTAATAGATTTAATCTGTTGTCTTGTTTGTTTGTTTGTTTGTTTGTTTGTTGTGCTGAAGGAGAGGGCAAGTGGTACCGGAACATTGACTACTATCGCCTGGATGGGTCCACCAATGCCTTGTCTCGGAAAAAATGGGCAGAGGAGTTCAATGATACCAGCAACGTCAGGTGGATAACTGCACACACACACACACACACACACACACACACACACACACACACACACACACACACACGCGCACACACAGCTACCTACCCAGATATCCACTCAGACAGCTTGTACACGCCCACCCATAAACAGATGCAAACATACACACACACACGCACACGCACACGCACACGCACACGCACACGCACACACACACAAGCACACACACCCACCCACCCAAATACAGGTATGTGACCCCCCAAACCACCACACACACTCACACACACTCACACACACTTTGCCTTTCTGACCCTCGTCACTCCCCCTTCATTCCCCATCTTCTTCCTCATCCATTCATTCATTCATTCATCTCTCTCTCTCACACACACACACACACACACTCACACACACTCTCACTCTCGAACAAACACTTTTAGATGTGTTATATGTGCATTTCCATGCACTGTAATATGTCTTCCATCTCTATAAACCCTCCCTTCCTGTGGTTTTGGTTCACAGGGGTCGCCTGTTCCTGATCTCGACCAGAGCGGGTTCTCTGGGCATCAACCTGGTGGCGGCCAACCGCGTCATCATCTTCGACGCCTCCTGGAACCCCTCCTACGACGTGCAGTCAATCTTCCGTGTCTACCGCTTCGGGCAGATCAGACCCGTCTACGTCTACAGGTTTTTGGCTCAGGTGAGCTTCAACTCCCTCCCTCTAAGGCTGCACAATTCATGGAAAATAATCGAAAATCGTGATTGAAATCGTGATATCGAAATCGTGATTTCAATCGCGATTTAAAATGTGGCAATAGTGACCTGTCCTCGAGCGTCCTTGAAGCCAGCACATACTGACAGGCTGGTGTTTCTGGCAAGAAATCTGTCCACCTAAGATTCATGCTATTGCCTCCTACATAATTATTACAATTCAGTTTTATTTTGTTCAACCCGTAGAAAATTCATTCTTGGTTGTATTTCATTTTGTTATAATTTAAAGGAAAATTCAACAAAAAAAATCAATAGTCGTGATTGTAATTTTTTTCCCATAATCGTGCAGCCCTACCTCGTGTGCAATCCAGGGTTGCCAGATGAGACTGGTGATTTACAGCCCAAAAAAAATCCTCAAAACTCGCCTGGAGGCACTATATCCCACCCAATTTGAACAAAATGATCTCTCTCTCTCTGCCCATCATTGAGCTCTCATTCAAAGTGTAAGGATGTTTCTTTGATTAATAAAGAGTCTTGAGGTTACTACAGACACATAGGCATCCCAAATAACTGCTTAGATGTGCTGTTAACAGATAATGTGAATCGTTTCGTTGCACGCTTCATTGTTTCGGCGAGCTGATTTGAATACTTGACTATGGGTTTCAACATTGTTGGAACAATATTCAGATATCACAGAGTACATAGCCCACCCCTATGACTGGCGCACATAAAGCTATATTCGTTGATCTTTGAAGGTTTTAGACAGCGTGAGGATGTCCCTTCCTTCCCTCCAAAGACGATACACTTTATGCTCTTACATACATATCGTTTGCTGGCCGGATGGGATGTACAATTGGGCCGGAGCCGACCCGCAAGCCGGCCCGCGAGCCGTTGTCTCTATATCCCTGGTGTAGAGACTTAAAATCAAATCCATTTCGCCTTTCTGCCCTCGCCCACCCCTCCTTAATTCTCCTATTTGTTTCCTTAGTATTGTATAGTATTGTATATCCAGCGGTTTCAGGGAATCTTAGGCCCAGGGCAAAGAACAATTCTGAGGCCCCCCTCAAATTTTTACATAATACTCGATGATGGGGAAAACAGGAATACTGTAATGCGATGACGAGGTGTGGATGAGGCCCTGGGCAATTGCCCAACCTTGCTCAATGCAAAAACCGCCTATGCCAGGCCCGTCTAACAACCACCTTTATTCTCTCCCACTCTCAATGCAAAAACCGTCCATGCCAGGCCCGGCCTAACAACCACCTTTATTCTTCCCCTTACCACCTAACCTGCCCACTTGGCCTGTCTTGTGTGTGCAATATCCAACCCACTTGCCCTTTCTCAGTTACTCGTCCTCAATTCTCCTTTTTGGAAAGCTCAAGCCAGTCTTCTCCGTACAGGTTTTTGGCTCAGCTGAGCACCTTTCTCCACACAAACACCGAACCCACCCTTGCGTTGACTACCTAACAAAACCCATTTACGGTATCCATACAAACTCATTTACCGTGTCCATCCAAAACCAATGTACTGCATACTGCAATACACGACCCAACCAACAAAACCTACCTTACAAAACTAAACATTTGCTGAGTCCATCCAAAACCCATGTACTGCATACTGCAATACCTGCTCACCAGTACCGGCTCATGCCCCCATTGACCAGGGTCTCCTGTACATGTTTTTGGCTCAGGTGAGTGCCCTGTTACATCAACCCCATCCACCCTCTGCCACCCAACGAAATCCAAGCCACTTAACCTTTCTGCCCTGCCTCCTCAATTTCCCTTTTTGGACAGGTGAGCCTGTGTAATGTGTACAGGAGTTTGGCTCTGGTGTGTGCTCCCTAACGCCCTCGCACTCTCTCTCTCTCTCTCTCTCTCTCTCTCTCTCTCTCTCTCTCTCTCTCTCTCTCTCTCTCTCTCTCTCTCTCTCTCTCTCTCTCTCTCTCTCTCTCTCTCTCGCTAATTCTCTCTCTCTCGCTAATTCTCTCTCTCTCTCTCTCTCTCTCTCTCTCTCTCTCTCTCTCTCTCTCTCTCTCTCTCTTTCTCTTTCTCTCATACAAGCACCCGCTACCCCTACTGTCAAACAAAACCATCTCACCCACCTTACCACCTAACCTCCTAACTGTCTTCTGGCTTTTCGCTCAGGTTACTATGTAAACACCGCAGCCCTTGCCATCTCACCTTTCCACTCGGGCTTGTCTATGCCCATATCTGAAATTTCCACGTCTTGTACTTTTCATTTTCAGTCTGTCTACCTTGTATATCTCTCTATCTACCCCTCTATCACCCCCTGCTGCAACGCTTTCAAAATTAGAATGGGTGTATTCACATTTTTATCCCATTTTCATTATATTTTTTGAAAATGACAGAGAAGACAATATTGTCGTTTTTTGCATTAATTTCTTGACCAATTTATCGTCCAGCAAAATGTGTTATCGTGACAGGCCTACTCACTACATTGTGCATCTCCAACACAGGGCATAGTAGCAAACAGGTGAGCATTCCGTACTCATAAATAATAGGGGTTCACAATAACCGGTATACCCTTAAACAGCGGTAAACAGTGCTAACAATAATAATTACCACTTGAATTAAAAAATAATAATACTGTACCGGATAACCGTACCGCACACCGTAATAATTTTGGTCCCAATAACGGTGAGGTTAAATGTTCATACCGTGGCACCCCTACTCATAAAGCATGTAGCATGTGTATGGATCTGTGCAAACCCTTACACATACCCCAAGTCCTGGTGGTGAATTGCAATTGCACTATTCCACACACTACGGCGTAGTTTGATTGAAAAATCCTGGGAAGTGGGCTCAAAGTTGCCGCTCTTGTACAGACAACCCCACCCACATTGCACTTACCAACCAACAGAATCCCCCCTAACACCTATCCCTCAAGCCTGCCTCATAGATGTGAGACAAACTTTCAGCCATGTCAAGGTAGATGTACATGCTTTTGGCTCTTTGCTACAAACACCTTCACCCAACACGTCCATCCCACCAGACACAACGCACCCTCCTTAACATTTGCTGTCTTGTCTCCTCCTCGATATCTCCCCCTTCAGCCAACTCTGATCCATTAATTGCGCTTTTTTGGCTCATGGTGAGCAATATCTTATGAAAGCACTCCTATAGTCCTCATCTACTTTTACCACCTAACAAAAGAAACTCCCGCACACTGACCATTTCGCTGTTTTTCTTTAATGAACGACGTTTCGGTACAAGACCTTCATCAGGCAATCTCTATTGCCAGATGAAGGTCTAGTACCGAAACGTCGTTCATTCTATTAGAATGCACAGGCACGGTTTAGGCTGGTTTATCAGGCTAGGGAAAAGTCATACTACGTGTATGAACACAAACCAGGATTGCCCCCTGCACTTTAGGCCTATATTGAAGGTGGCCACATTTTACAAGAGACCCCACCTTCAATAGCTCTACCGACAATATAACTTAGTTGTATTGCAAATGTCATTTCTAACATTTCTTGAGAAAAACACGTCATATTTCATGTGAAACTGCACTCCACACCATACCCCCAACTTTCCCCCCTCATCCACCCACCCATGCAACAAGCACTACCTCTAACCTCCTTTGCTTTCCTCAGTCCTACCGCACTCTGATCTTATCAACCTTCCTTTTTTCTAAGACGACAAGAAAGAAAAGAAAAGAAGGGGAAGGAAGCGGAAAAAAATAGGAAGAAGGGGGGGGGGACTGTAGCCGTCCAGGTTTTCTTGAGGAGCTGCAAGTTGCAGGGGTTGCCTGCCCCCTATGTAATGGAGCTGCCCAGGGACAAGGCATCTTTTGTGGCCGCTGAAAGGGGCTGTGGCGGGAGGTGGAGGTGTTCCCTCCATTAGCGTTTGTCATGCTAAGGAGACGACAGGTGGAGGGGAAGAGAGAAGAGGGGGGGGGGTTGTAGATTGGGGTGGGGAGGTTATAGCTGGGGTTGGTAGGTAAAGGAGACTGGGAGAAAGTGGTGATGTGTGGTGTGGGGGGGGTGTGGGTGTGTGGGTGAGAGATTTTTGGGGAGGGGGGGGGGAGATGTTCCCTCCTTCCCTCCATTAGCGTTTGTCATGCTAAGGAGACGACAGGTGAAGGGAGAGAGAGGTTGGATGATGTCGGAGTGGGGGGATGTCTGGGTGAGGTTTTTTTTGGGTGATTTTCGGTTGGGTGTGTGGGGGGATGGCATAAAGTAGACTGGAGGAAAGGAGTGATTTGTGTGGTATAGGTAGAAGCAGAGACAGTGGGAAATGGTGGGGTGGGGTGAGGTGAGGAGGGGGTGTGGAAGGGGTGACGGAGAGGCAAAGGAGATGGTGGGGTGGGTTGAGAAGTAGGTGGTGAGGTGGGGTTGTGGAAGGGGTGACGGAGAGGCAAAGGAGATGGTGGGGTGTGGTGTGTTGGGGTGGGTTGAGAAGTAGGGGGGTGAAAGGGTTGGGGATGGCGGACAGGCTTTTTGGGTGGCACGCCTGGCTGACTCTGAAAGGACGGGCCGGTAACCGGAGCAAGAGATACTGTCTGAGGCCGCCGCCTGTTTCCCTCACACTCTACTCGCTCAGTCACTCGCTTTTTGCTTGCCTGCTCTCTCTCTCTCTCTCTCTCTCTCTCTCTCTCTCTCTCTCTCTCTCTCTCTCTCTCTCTCTCTCTCTCTTTCTCTCTTTCTCTCCATTGCTCCGTCTGTCACACAAACTGTCTCTTTCTCTTTGCTTTTTGCTCTCTCTCTCTCTCTCTCCCTCTTTCTCTCTCTCTCTCTCTCTCTCTCTCTCTCTCTCTCTCTCTCTCTCTCTCTCTCTCTCTCTCTCTCCCCCCCCATTTGTCTGTCTTTGTTTCCTGCTGTGATCTTGTTCCTCCTGCTTTTTTTTAACGTCTTTCCCTTTTTTGCACTTCTGTCTCGTTTTTCTTTCTCTACCTCTTCTCTCAACAAGGCAGGCCCTAATGGACCCTTGTCCATTAGGTGTTTTTTCTGTACACACGTACACACACACACACACACACACACACACACACACACACACACACACACACACACACACACACACACACACACACACACACACACACACACACACACACACACACACACACACACACACCTTTGATGAGTGTGACCAGAAGGTCAGCCTGTCATCTTGACTCCCTGTGAGTCACACTCAGTTCAGTTCACTGCCTGTAACTCCACAGTCCTAAACTTTCATTTACTTCGTTGTTTTTGCTTACTTTGAACAGGTGTGTTTAGTTACCAGACTGTTTTTAAAAAAAAAAGTACATTGTGTCATAGACCATGACAAGCATTTGCGGTGTGATTTTATGACTGCATTTGTGTGCGTTTCCTCTGATCAAACCACTGAGATGGAAATGGGAAGTAGTTTTTCGCTTTGCAGTTGTTTGCTAACGATACCACAACAGAGGTCCTTGGGGGGGACGTGCACATTAGACCAACACATTGCATTGGTTTTTACTTCACCACCCCATGGTTGCCAATAAAACTGGCATTTCAACTACCCACACACTTTTTATGGACTGACTTTGGACTTTTTTTTGCCTGTAATTGGACAGGAATATCCGTATTGATGGGAACTAATTCAAAAGCAGAGTGAGAGGGCTAGAGTAAGAAGGTCTGGGGTAGATAAGACGTTTGTAATAAGGTATGTTTGACTGTCTCTTGTTACCTGATTTGGATGGTGGAGTGTTTTACAGCATGGATTTCCCCATAGGGGATGTTAAATGTTACCTTGAACTTGACCTTGAAGAATGGGGACACAATCTTGGCTCAGATCTACGTAAACCTGTCTTGGCCAACCGTAGCATGGCAGTCTTGACCATCTTGACCATCAAACTCTTTCCTGAACCATACTCCTATATTTCTATTCAGCCTTGCCCTCTTTCTAATTCACTGTCTAGTAGAGGTATCGGGCCTGATGCTTAAAATTGGGCGTGTGACAGTTGGCTAAATTAAACACGATACGTTTCAGAATTTCATTCTTTGAGTGTCTTTTACCAGTTTATATCTACAGTTGTTATGTAAAGTGTAGAACCAAACTCTCACGGTATATAACCCATTGCAAGTCTCACAGGGTTCAGAGTGGCAGTAGAAAATGTGTAAGCAATGCAAGCATACACGCTTAGGCCTTAGCATGGAACCACATTGTGAAAATGCTACCAGTCCAGTGCTCCAAATCTAATGATGGACCGATGGATTTACTTAACTCAGGGATGGGAAACTTTCATGATGAGGAGGGCCACATTTTTTCATTGCCCGCAGCGGAGGGCCACATGACCACGGATCTGACTGCAACTTGCACAACTCGAGGTGCAGTTGGTTGTTCACTGGCTGCCAATATTGTTAGAAAGCAAGAAGACTGTTTTGCATCAGCCAGCATTATAATTACAACAGATTGACTCAGTAGTAAATCTTGTCTTTTTAAACCACGTTTTATCTACGGTCCGCACTGAGTGAATAGCCACATTTGACCCCCGGGCCTCCAGTTGCCGATCCCTGACTTAACTGACCACACAAACAATCACACACATATTCACACTCTTGGTCCCTGCCAAGGAACCATGGAGGGGAATTTATCAGCAGAATGCAATGCAGACAGATAGGCACTACTGACCACACATAGACCCTTAGTTCTTGGCAGGGAATTTTGGAGGAAATCCAAAAGTGAATATAAACAAACTGATAGGTGTATTTTATCGATGCCAAGCTGGGATTCTACTGATCATCCATACATGCACTCTTGAGAATGTCTATTGACCAAATAAAAATGTAGATGGATATGTAGATAAGCTAATGGACGGTTATATTTCATTGACATGACTGGACGTTAATGACCTCACCTCATGGAGAAAACCGGCAGCTAATATATACATGAATGATAAATGGCTGTACTTAACTGAGCTCCAGCTGCGCGATGTACTGACCATCTGTACATTCTTGGACCTCCACAGCTAAATAATATGCAGATGGATTAAATAGACTTATGGATGGATATATTTCATTGACGCTACTGCATGCCAGCTGACATCACACACTTGGTGAATAATCTGAAATGACCTCACACTAATCATTGTTTACTGGATGAGTGAAGGCCTATCCGCTGTATAAAATGTCGATAGGCAGTCTGATAGATTGATGGATGTATTTCCATGGCTGTAGAATAGTACTCTAGTCTGGACTCGGAACCATGAACTTGGATTCATCTTTTACATTACTTTACATTGTACTTAGCTGGCACTTTCATTTATTCAAAGCGACTTAGTTGTCATTTGTCAGGGTATTGGTTACATTCCCTGGAGCAATGTGGGGTTAGGTGCCTTGCTCAAGGGCACTTAAGCCATGGATGGAGATGTAGGGAGAGGTCAGGGGGGATTCGAACCTGCAACCCCTAGATTGAAAGACCAACTCTCTAACCACTAGGCCACGGCTGCCCCACAAGTCTTGGACTCGAACTTCCAACAGAGAACGATGAAGGAGAAGAGCTACAAGCACAAGCAGTTGCTGTTGTTCTCACAGGGAATGATAATGTAGATAATTATCAATTGGAAATATGCTGAGTGGAAACGTGGGGGTTAATATAATAACGCCTTACCAGTTTGAATTGTCAGTCCTATGGACTTGACTTTTGACCTCTCACACACACACACACACACACACACACACACACACACACACACACACACACACACACACACACACACACACACACACACACACTCACACACTCACACACTCACACACTCACACACACACACAAGCACACAAAACACACCACTCATCCACCGATTCTGTGTGTGTGCGTGCGTGCGTGCGCAGGGAACGATGGAGGAGAAGATCTACGACCGGCAGGTGGCCAAGCAGTCGCTGTCGTACCGCGTGGTGGACCAGCAGCAAATCGAGCGGCACTTCACCATGAACGAGCTGACGGAGCTCTACACCTTCGAACCCGACCTGCTGGAGGACCCCTCGGCCAAGAAGAGGAAGCACGCCACACCCATGCTGCCCAAGGTGAGTGTGTGGGACTGTGGACTCTGTGTGTGTGTGTGTGTGTGTGTGTGTGTGTGTGTGTGTGTGTGTGTGTGTGTGTGTGTGTGTGTGTGTGTGTGTGTGTGTGTGTGTGTGTGTGTGTGTGTGTGTGTGTGTGTGTGTGTGTGTGTGACCTGCTGGGGGGGGGTGTCGGGTGACCTGCTAAGGGGGGAAGTCGGGCACACTAGGGGAACGCCACACCCATGCTGCCCAAGGTGAGCGTGTTTGTGTAACTTGCTCGGGGGAAAGGGGAAACATGCCACCCTCATGCTGCCTAAGGTTTGTGTGTGTGTGTGTGTGTGTGTGTGTGTGTGTGTGTGTGTGTGTGTGTGTGTGTGTGTGTGTGTGTGTGTGTGTGTGTGTGTGTGTGTGTGTGTGTGTGTGTGTGTGTGAGAGAGAGAGATATGTGTGTGTTGTAGTGTGTTTGCACTTCTTTTTTACGAACTCCAAGGTTGCATTGGTAATTGTTGCAATGGATGGAAAAGTGTGCATTTGGGACTGAATGAGGTGTGGGTGGGTGCGCATGCGTGTGCGTGGGTATGAACTGAACTGTGGGTGTTTTCACTTAAAGTAAATGTGTGTGGCACTGCACATACAGCCAGCTCACATATGTATCACACACACACACACACACACACACACCTTCCATACACATGTCGTAAAAACATGCTCCTGCTCGGATTAAAACGCTCCAGCGATCGCCCAGCATTTGTCAGCATAAGACGCACAGATGTCCCGACGTCGAGTCGGGGCAGAATAACTTTCCCACAGCACACATTCCTATAGACTCGCTGACT
The DNA here is from genome assembly GCF_034702125.1 of Engraulis encrasicolus. NCBI lineage: Eukaryota > Metazoa > Chordata > Actinopteri > Clupeiformes > Engraulidae > Engraulis > Engraulis encrasicolus. The sequence continues at coordinate 25,559,192 of NC_085879.1, forward strand.
ACCAGCATGGTACCACTACCACATGCTACCCCCCCCTCCCCCTCTGCCACTCTCCCAGGGCACCACCATCACATGGTATGCCCCCTCCATGGCCGCTGCCTGCTCAAACAGGGCCCAGGAAAATGTCATCTTAAAGCACACACCCCCACCCCCTGGGCCTGGGGCAACTGCCCCCTTTGTCTCAGCCCCCCTCTCAGTTTCTCTGCCTCTCCCACATGGCATACACACACACACACACACACACACACACACACACACACACACACACACACACACACACACACACACACACACACACACACACACACACACACACACGGCATGCAGCCTTGGTTCCTTTTGTTGTAACGAGTGCTGCACCCAGTCAGCATTCTCCACTCTGACTGGTGAGAGGGATGAGAAGGGCGCTCTATTAAAACCTCCCCTGTGTGCGTTTAACATGGGCACAGCGGAGGGCAGGGGCAGGGGCAGGGGTGGGAGTCAAGAGGGGGCGAGGTGGAGTGGTTTTAGGCGGGTAGGGGGAGTGGAATCTGTGCTTGATTCACGTAGCGCAGTAAACGGCTAATATGAACCATGACACAGCTGGTTTGCTGATCTCTTCTCTTCTTCTCTTCTCTTCAGCGGGCGAAAACACAAGGGCGGCAAAAGCCAGCCAGCATGCCAGCCAGCTAGGGGTCCAATTCCTGGCTCTTGCTGTGCTAGAAAGACAGAACAGGACATTTCGAGTCAAGCTGTTCCTTTACATTTTTAAACTAATAAACAAGGATAAACAAAAAGGGAGGTGGGTTTACTGCAGGTGATGGTGCAGGTGGCTGACCTTCTTGCATTTTTGTGTGATTGCGGAGTCTCTCTCCATTCCACTCCACTCCATCTCCAGCGCTGTGCTGGACTGTGTATGTAATGTGTGCTGGCCAGAAAAGGGCTACTTGCCTGCACCTGCACATGTGCGTGCATTGCACACACTGCTGCTGCTGCTGCTGCTAGGGCCTGATTGGTTTTCAAATACTATTCTGTTAGGCCCTCTGCATATCATTTCCGACAGCACTGCGGAGCACTTTCGCTTCCGACACAATTCCGACCCCCGCGCACAATTTCACCACACCAGAGCACGGATTGTCAATGGGTTGCTCCGACAAAATAGAACTTGTCGCACTTTGTCGGAGCCCATTTGCGCAGGCCCTTACGCTTACATCTCTGAGGCTAGGCGTTATGGTACCATAGCGTTCTTGTTTTACCCATGTAGCCTCTTAACACACACCATTCCACCACTGGAACATTGTAGTAGTCACTGAAAAAAAAACAGGAAAAGAAGAAGAGAGAGGAGGCTGTAGAGGATCGGAAAATGACCCCAGGTCAGAATCGAATCTGGGTCCACGGCATAACGGTACATCGTCTTAGCCCATTGAGCCAGCACGCCGCTAATCGTTCATTTCTTACTACCCGTCCCGCATCGCCATGCACTACACCGTTTTCACGTCCACGGCATGTGGTCTTACTGCTTTAGACTATTGCTCCGACTGCTGTTGTTTTTAACCACCCTGTGCCCTGAGCAGACCCCATCAAAAACAGACAGCGTTCAACGTTCAACTTTCATGGCTGTGCCCAGCTTTGTTCTTCCTTTTTGTCCCATTATCTTTTACTGACCCCCGTGGTTGTTTGTATTTTTATATACAGAATGTACCCAGTCAGCAACAGCATTAGAATCAGCCTCCATCCCATTGGACCTAAAGGTCATGCAAGCAAGCCCCCCCCACCCCTGCTTTTGTTTACACTTTTCCAACATCCTGTAGTGAGAGCAAAATGCCCCCACCCTCTCGCCTTCCTCCTCCTCCCCCCACTCCCAGATCTCTTCCATCCCCATGCTTTACAGAGGGCGATAAACTGGGTTGTTTACCTGATGGAACCCCACGACCTCCAGCATGCACACACACACACACACACACACACACACACACACACACACACACACACACACACACACACACACACACACACACACACACACACACACACACACACAGGTGTGCCTATGACAGGCCCAAAAACAAACACACATGCACACAGATTCATATGCGTGCGCGCATGCACGCACACACACACACACACACACACACACCAACCCTCTACTGTGTTTTATTGGTAGCCGCCGCTCTCCTCTGATGGCGTGTCCAGCCGATCACAGCTGTGCCCCGTGGGCGGTGCTTGTTCTGTGCGTGTGTCTGTGTGTGTGTGTGTGTGTACCTGCTGCCATGCATTTATACAGGCCCTGCTCACACACAGGCCCCCTGCTGACTGTGTGTGTGTGTGTGTGTGTGTGTGTGTGTGGGTGTGGGTGTGTGTGGGTGTGGGTGTGTGTGGGTGAGTGTGTGTGTGTGTGGGTGAGTGTGTATTAGCGGTAGAGAAGAGGAATAATAACGTGTACAGGACAAGATGAGGTCAGTGTGCGTGTCTGTGTGTGTGTGTGTGTGTGTGTGTGTGTGTGTGTGTGTGTGTGTGTGTGTGTGTGTGTGTGTGTGTGTGTGTGTGTGTGTGTGTGTGTGTAAAGCCCCAAGTTCTATAGCAAGGAATGGTGAAAGGTCCAGTTAATCAAGAATGAACTTTTATCTCTATTTGACATTGTTATTTGAAAGTCCAGACTGATGAGCACCAAATGAGGAGACGAAAAGGAACCCGTCTGATAGCCTTTTGTATGTATTGGCTCGTCGAAGTGTGACTGACAAGAAAACCACTAGATACCCAGTTCAGTGCTGTCTGTTCGGTTTCCTCTGAGACTGACTCTGTTCAAGGCATGGAAATGGCTTGTTTTTACTCAAACACCAAGTCAAACGTTGGTTGTAGATTCTAAGAACATGTGTAGAGTCCTGCACTGTTTTCGTTGCGATATCTTTTTTGGTTTGTGTCGGAGAGTTGTAAGCGACTTCACATGTTAACGATTCCAGCGAAGTTGCTTTGTTAGAAGGTCATGACTGTCTTATTGAACTTTCCAAAGCACTCTGGGGAATGGTACGAATCTATAACATTTCCATTAATGGCTTGCAAAAGAAGGCTGCTCAATTCACAGCTCATCTCTTGAATTGAAAAAAAATATAATTCTATTGAATTAAGTCAGTGCCGTTCAAGAGAAGTTGCTCTCCTTGGATGACTATTGAACTTTCCCAACTGTCCAAAACACTTGGAAAATACTTGGTCCAACCCCCCACCCCCCAATCACATATCCAATGAATATTTGTAAGGTTGTCACCCCACAGTTCTAGGATCATTGTCTGTTTTACTGATAAGTTATGTGAGAAAGAGGATGAACCATGCCCTTTCGGGAGTTTGAAGTGCTCGTGGTGAGCAACACTAAGTGCTAGTTGGCAGCCATTTTGAATTCTCCCTCGGTCATCACAGCTGTATGTTCTGCCAAGGATGAAGTTCAAGTGAATCATGGCTGCCATGTTCACCTTATGACTTAGTATTCAAGTGCAATGTCTTCTGGGAGATCAGCTGGGCGAGGAGTTGAGGTTGGTGTGTGTGTGTGTGTGTGTGCCCTCGCGCAGGCACAACCATGTGTTTTCCCATCATGCCGACTCAGTCGTTGGAATCCTCTTGGCTCTCTCGTCCCGTTTTCCCGCGTGTACAGCCCCAGCCCCAGCTCCTGACCCGACCCGGCCTGGCCGATGAGTCAAGTCATCCTTCATAGCTCTTAGTCATATCTCCAAACTCACGCTGGCAAGCTCTCGCCACTCAGCCCCCCCTCACCCTAAAGAGCACGTTCCGGAATGGAACATAGTTTTCGGCCATCTGCAGAAGGCCTTTAGCAGCTCCACTCCCATACAAGGTGCAACCACAAGGCTTCCACCACCACCATTCGCTGTGTGTGGCTTCTGGGTGTCTTGTGATCTTGTGATGGTGTCTTGTGATGGTGACTGGAGTGGTATTCCAAGCAGCAGGGCTTGACATTAGCATCTGCCAAACCAGCCAAAAATGGATAAAACTTGGCCTTGGCCAATAGTAACAATTTTAGCCTCACGCGCCACTTTGGAACTTATTCTTGGGTATGACATGTCTCAGTAGCATGTATCCTGTTTTTGCACCTTGTTATATTTAGGTTCAAGAAAGATCATTCAGATCCTATTTGTCACTGATCGTTTTAGTTATCGCTTTATTTTCTGAGCTCAGATGTATCCTGGTAAAGAAAATACTAATAGCAAAACCGTAGCTAGTAGACGGGCTGAATGGCCAGTCACTCTGTAAAAACCACAACAAAAAGTTGATGTCAAGCAGGTGGTTCGGTAGCCAGGCCGTGCCCTCCTAGTGACGCAACAGCTTCAGCGTTGCTACCAGTCAGGTCAAGAATAAATGCAAGTACTTTCTGAGTTCCCTCAAATACGGGAACTCCACCCACTTGGTTGGGAAGCAAACAATCATTAGCAAACCAAAGGAGGCCATTTGGGAAATGCGGTTTGGGAAATGTTAACTGTTATGCTCTTGGTCACACCAAGTCTCAAAGAGACTTGAAAGTCGATGATAATCAGGCTAGTGGTTCAGTCACCAGCTTGGAGTAGCCTACTCGTTAGCTCTCCTGAGAGAAGGGTCTTAGTTGTTCTTTTTTTTTGAGCAAGACTAAGCCAAGTGGCTCTTGTTCTAGTAGATTTAAGGCTTTATGTGAGTTAACTTACTATCATATTCAGATGACTCACTTGGCTCAGAGTACGCTGTTGGAGGAAGATGATGGTTGTTTTTGAAGACCTCAACTTTTGAGTGCGGCACAATTGAAGAGTAACATTTTTGGCCAATACAGTATGCTGTAGCTGTACGAAATGTTAAAGTTCTCAGTGCCCCACCATTGACCTTACTACAGTCATGCAGGTGTAGTCATTTTTTAAAACAAATCTGTCACCATTATTGATGTTATTGTATGCTGATGATAAGGACGCCATTAGCCTTGTACTGAATTACTTTAGAATACATTCTTATAACAGCAAAGGTGCGCTGCAAATGTTTGTAAATATTTTTAGCTTATTCTAAGATCTTTGTGAATGTTTGTAAACATAATCAAGGTCCTAGAGGAGGCAGCTTTAAAAAGTGAAGGTACGGTACATCAAGGCTAGCCTGAGGTTGATGTCTGTGTCAAACATTTTGAAAGTGTTTATGTTCCGAGTCATTTGATGTGGCCAAAAGTTCAAAGGCAGCTCTTCTTTCATCTGATTACTGAACTTGAGCACTGAGTGGGTTTTCCCACCAGATTCAGGTACAGGGATATATACTGTAAGTGAATTCTGTAATCAGATGTAGGGCTGCACCAAAGAGAGAAGTTTAGAGAAAGAGGATTCAAAAGCTGCCCCACCCAATGCAAAGTAGTGTGCTCAAGTTTGATCTCCTGGGGGGGTGTTTCTTCTCTTTCTGTGGCTTTTGGTGATGGCTTGCATAAGATGTGCGCGACCGCCATCTACAGTGCCAAGGCAACTCCATTTATTCTCAACCTAAAGCCTCTAAAGGTCTCCTAACAGCAGGTCTCCTAAAGGGGTGTTCACATGTCTTGACACGGATCCAGGAAATGCACTGGCTTGAAGCATCTGACTGAAATCTACTCTCTATGGCTCCACTTTCAGCTTCTGCGTATGCTTCAGCTTCTGCAATGACATCGGATCTATGGTCATTCTAACATTCATCAGTCACACAGAAATCATCTCTGGTCCATGAACGAAAACTTTCTTCTGGTTGCATTTCGCTGCATCTCTTGGCCTGGGAAACGATTATGCCGTAGAAAAGGTGGCCGTTGGTGCTACTACAGTGCTTTCTCATTTCTGAAGATCTCGATAGACCTCAAAAGTAGAATTGAGTTTTGTGAAGCATTTGTCAAATGGAATGCCCCTCAAGATTTCTGGTTGCATTTGGATGTTCTGTCTGAGAGGGATCCATGCAGCAGTGAAGGAGTCTGGCATCCATATGAAACTGAACGATCGTGACTGAGTGCACAAATGTTTGTTTTTAACTTTGATTCATAAGTTTCATCTAACTGACCTGTCATGCTTAGCTCAGGTCAGCGTCTTGTTGTTAGCACCAAGAGTAACATCTCCAATCAATTATGTGTCTTGTGAGACCCCACAACAGCAAGAACTAGGCCATGTGCAGCAAAGGTTTCCCAGCACTTTTGTGTTGAATTAGTGGGTTGTTTTTCATACGAGAGCTTTTTCGTTGAGGTGGTGGGACTTGAGTCAGTTATTTTCTTCATTGGAGCGGTAAGGATTAGCTTAGCCATTTCCCAGCGGAGTCATCTGGTCTCAATGAAGGATCCCGGCATAGCATAGCATAGCGTAGCACTCTGGTCATTATCTCTCCCAACAACAAGCACACTGCTAACGCGCACACATGCACACCAGTCATTCTCCTCTTGGTGAATCTGGATCTGGTGTTTTTGTCCCTTTTTCCCCCCTTGGATGAGCACACAATAACCTGCTCAAACATACTCACGCAAAGCAAATGTGCACACGTGTACACGCACCTGGTAGATAAGACTCTCTGGATCCTTTTATTGATGCTGATTCACACACACCCCTCCCTCCCCCCGCTGCATTTCGTTCTCTCTCAAGGTTGTTTTGTCTTCTTTTTCTTCTTTGCCATCTTTTCCTCCCATCTTGCCATCCCTCTCCATTTTATTTCTTGCTTTCTCTCAGGGTTGTTTATCGCTTTTGTCCCTACCCTCCTTCTCTCCTCTCCTCCTCTCTTTCCTCCTTTACCCCATTACCTCTCTGCTCCTCCATCTGCATCTCCTCTCCTCTCCTCCCCCATCTCCATCCCCCTCTCCTCTCATCTCGTCTCCCCCTCTCCTCTCTTCCCCTATTTTTTTTCCTCTACCCCATTCCACCCTTCACCTCTCTGCTACTCCATCCCCCTCTCATCTCCTCTCCTCTCCCACATCTCCCACATCTCCCACATCATCTCCTCTCCTCTCCTCTCCTCTCCTCTCCTCTCCTCTCCTCTCCTCTCCTCTCCTCTCCTCTCCTCTCCTCTCCTCTCCTCTCCTCCTTCCCCGCCCCCTTGATGAGTGGTCATTATTTTTGACCCTCTGATAGATGCTCCTCTATCCTCTGAAGTAGGGGGAGGGAGGGCTGCCACACAGACGAGAGAGAGAGAGAGAGAGAGAGAGAGAGAGAGAGAGAGAGAGAGAGAGAGAGAGAGAGAGAGAGAGAGAGAGAGAGAGAGAGAGAGAGAGAGAGAGAGAGAGAGAGAGAGAGAGAGAGAGAGAGAGAGAGAGAGAGACGGGGGGGAGAGAGAGAGAGAGAGAGAGAGAGAGAGAGAGAGAGGGAAGAAAAAAGAGAAGGAAAGAAAGGGACGGACAGGAAGAGGATGAAGAGAGAGCAGGGCCTTAATTGGCGAGCGAGGGGAAGTGGCTCGGCTCCTAATGACAAAGAAGGCTTCGCTCTGGGCCAGACAGCTGAGGAGACCAACCCCCCCTTTAAAACACACACACACACACACACACACACACACACACACACACACACACACACACACACACACACACACACACACACACACACACACACACAGTAGAAAATTCTATGTCTGATGGTCTTCAAGGAGGATGGTGGGGGCCGGAAGGGTCGAAGTGTGTGTGCGTACAAGCATGTTTGTTTTGAGGGGCTGTGTGTGTGTGTTTGTGTTTTTTTCACCCCCACCCCAAACCCCCCAATGCCTGAATCATGTGTTTGATTAGGCTGGGGGGGGGTGTCTAAGAGTCAACCGCACAGCACAACAGCTTGCATTTTTATCACGCCGCATGAATTTCTCATGTTCCTACACTGCAGTGCATGAGTGTTGAGGCCAGATCCGGGAAGAGAGAGAGAGAGAGAGTGTGTGTGTGTGTGTGTGTGTGTGTGTGTGTGTGTGTGTGTGCGTGTGTGTGTGTGCGCGTGTGCGCGTGTGCGCGTGTGCATGTGCGAGGGAGGGAGGTGGTGGGTCATCATTTTCCTCACCACCATTTACCGTAACATTGGGTTTCCAGGTAAGGCACACACACACACACACACACACACACACACACACACACATTGCTACCAACCCGTAACACTCATCTATTGTAGACCAATGGTGTCACAGAGGAGTGTGTGCGTGCGTGCGTGCGTGCGTGCGTGTGGGAACAGAGGACTGGGGGTTTTGTCCCTGCATGCCATTGCTGCCTTCAGTGCCTGTGAATGTGTGCGTATTGTAGAATGTATATGTAAATTATGTGAGTGACTTTGCACACACTTTTTTTGACTGGCTTTGTGTGAGGACGAGAGACTAGTCATGCATATACATTACCTTTTTTGAAGTGTGTGTCTTTGCATGATGGCATTGTAGCAGGGATCCTTAGGGATTGAGTCATTGCACTTCTGTATGCGTGCGTGCGTGTGGTGGAATACCTCTGACTGCGCTGCATTGTAACTCTTAACTTCTGAGTCTTTCTCCTCTACCTCCTGATGCCGTCATTAAAAAAAAAATCTTTGTGCTTGCCTCTTAGATCACCTGTGGTATTGGACCGTAATTGTTGTTCGAGACTTGAAAGCTGCTTTGAGTTAAGAGCATCTGCAAAGCTGGGTTTTCTGCTGCGTTGGAAACTAAAACTTGGCACTCTTCCTATTGGAAAGTGTGTGAACCTCCTGGAATTTTCTTTTTCAGTCAGATATGTGATGGCGTAGAAGTAAAGGGGCGTTCAGAGATTTGGCGTGGTATGTCAATTCTAACGACCAGCTAAATATTCCCTGTCTTGACGCAGGTAGTAGCCTAAGGCCACCGGTTACACTTTAGCCTAGTGTTTCTCAATGGGGGTGGTACAGCCCCCCAGGGGATGTTGGGCAGAATACAGCTGAGAGGGGGTGGTTTCTTCCAAAAAAAAGGTTGAGAACCACTGCTTTAGCCAATGTGGGAGGCCGAGGCAGGTCAAAATAAATTCCCACTGAAGTTATGTAGACATTAATAGACGTGCAATGCTAGGCATCGGGATATGCAGCGGTACATTCCTTTAGATTAGGATGTCTTGGTCTGGTTTTTTGGTCGTCTTTGTCACACATACACCCCTAGGGGTGGGTGGGTGTGTGTGTGTGTGTGTGTGTGTGCGCATGTGTGTGTGTGCGCGTGCGTGGCCACCCACATTTGTGTATGGGCGTGTTAATCCATGCCCGAGACGGTGATGTTCGGAGAGTGTGGGATAGAGGCAGTTGCAGAGTGCATGCTGTACGCTGCGTGGAAGTTTTGTGTATTGCTTTAGGTGTGTGTTAACAGTTATACTAGCGGATGGTTGTGTGTGCGTGGTGCAAAGGTAATGGGGCAAGTGGAGGGTTGTGTGTGCGTTGTATGAGGGTTGAAAACCTCCTCTCCTCTCCCCTCCTCAGTCCTCTCTCCATCCCTCTCCTCTCCTCTTCTCTCCTATTCTCTCCTCTTCTCTTCTCTCCTCTCCTCTCCTCTCCTGTCTCCTCCTCTCCCCTCCTCAGGCTAAAGGACCAGCCTTTAGCCTCAGCCTCCAGCTCCAGAGAAGAGGAGAGGAGAGGAGAGGGGGGCCGGGGAAACCAGCCTTTAGCCTCAGCCTCTAGCTCCAGAGGAGAGGAGAGAAGAGGAGATGGGGGTGGGAGTCCAGCCTCTAGCCTCAGTCCCCAGCTCCAGAGGGAGGAAAGGAGAGGAGAGGAGGGCGAGGGAACCAGCCTCTACCTCCAGAGTAGAGAAGGGGAGAGTGGGGTGGGGCGGGAGAACCAGCCTCTAGCTCCAGAGGAGAGGAGAGAGGGACGGGAGAACCAGCCTTTAGCCTCAGCCTCCAGCTCGAGGAGAGGAGGGTGAGGGAACCAGCCTCTAGCCTCAGTCCCCAACTCCAGAGGCGGGGGAGCGGAGAGGGGGCTCCAGAGGAGAGGAGAGGAGGGTGAAGGGGGGGTGATCCCAGCCGCACTGATAATTAGGAGGGCAGGAACGGGGACCTTAATAAGCCTGCCGGCCCAGATGTGCTTTAAATGAGTCCCCTCTCAAAGCAGGGAAGTGGAGGAAGGGGGGTGCAGCAGAGGAGAGGAGAGGTCTGGAGGTAGTGGTTGCAGTGTTTGGGGGGGGTGTCTCACTACTTTCCTTTCCTTCATTCTGCCTGCTGCAGTGCTGCCTGCATAGTTCTCATTTTTTGTGCAGGCTGTGTGAAATGATGTCTGCAGAAAGATGTGAGCACTCTGCTGCTTGGAAACGTGGCGGCGGCAGCAGCAGCTCTCAACCCCCCCTCCTGTATCTCCTTATGTTGCACTTTTCTTTCTTTACTTTCTTCAATCGCTCACTCATTCTCCACCTCTCTCTCTCTCGCTCTCTCTCTCTCTCTCTCTCTTTCCCTCTCTCTCTCGCTCTCCCCCCTTCTCTCTTGCTCTCTCTCTCTCCCCCCTTCTCTCTTGCTCTCTCTCTTTCCCTCCCCCCCTCTCTCTAGTTCTCTCTCTATCTTTCTCCGTCTCTTTCCCTCTCTCTCCCTTCCCCTTGTGCTCACTCTCCACCTCTCTCTCTCTCTCTCTCTCTCTCTCTCTCTCTCTCTCTCTCTCTCTCTCTCTCTCTCTCTCTCTCTCTCTCTCTCTCTCTCTCTCTCTCTCGTGTGGTTGTCAGTGTGCATGCTCTGCTCGTCAGTTCTTGTGTGTGTCATGTTTATTATGATGCATCACTCAGCCGTGTTCTCTCCTTACCTAAGGTCTGTCTCTTCCATGTCTCCATGTCTTGTTTTCGTTTCTTTTCAACCCTTCCACCACCTCTACCCAAAACCTCACTGGTCTTGAAGTGTGTGTGTGTGCGTGTGTGTGTGTAGCCTGTTCTGCATTGCCCTCCAGACTCCACCAGGGGAGTGTGTTTATACCTTTTGGAGTTTGGTGTGTGTGTGTGAGACTATGTATGGTGGTTTGTGTGTATAATTTGCGTGCAGCTGTAGTCTTCTTTTTGAGTGGCTCGGGTCAAATATTACAAATATCTCAGGCCCGCGCATTCCTGCTGTGCGTTAGAAGTTAGAAGTCAGACCCTGCAACAGCCCTCCCACCTCCACCTCCACCTCTTCTCTATCTCTATCCCTCTCTCTGTCTCTATCTCTCTCTCCACCCTCCTCTCTTTTTTCACCTCCCTCCTCCTCTCCTTCCGTCTTTTCCCATGGAACTCTCTCTGTCTCTCCCTCCTCCCCTCATTCTCACTCTCTTCTGAGCTCTCTCTCTCTCTCTCTCTCTATCTCTCTCTCTCTCTCTCTCTCTCTCTCTCTCTCTCTCTCTCTCTCTCTCTCTCTCTCTCTCTCTCCCTCTCTCTCTCTCTCTCTCTCTCCTCTCCCCTACCAAATCCCAGGACGCCCGACAGCTTTTGCCGGGCCCGAGACAAAGTCATCTGAAAGGGCCCCATCACCCAATAAATACAATACAATGAGCACCTGCCTCAGTGGTCCCCTTTTCTCCCCGTGCCCGGGACAACTGACCCTTTTGTCCCCCTCACCCCCAACCCCCTGTCGTCTTCCCTGCCCAGTCCCCCCGCGTCCCTCACAGCTTACAGCAGAGCTAGTGTTTCTCAACGGGGGCGCTACAGCCCACCAGGGGGCATTGGGGAGCCCTGGGGGGCGTGGCGTTGAGAAGGATACAACTGAGAGGGGGCGGTGCTTAGTTGCCATTGAGATGCATTACTACATTTTAATTTTTGATGCTAAGGGGAGGCATTGGTGGGCTTATGATGAGGTCAATGGGGGCGTTGGGAGGCTCATGATGAGGTCAATGGGGCGTTTGTTCAATAAAGGTTGAGAATCACTGCTCTAGGCTAAAGGGGGTTACCTGGGAATCTGAGGAGGCGTGGGGGAAGAGGGGAGGGGAGGAGATGAGTCGACAGAGGGGGAGAGGGAGAGGGAGAGCACAGAGAGAAGGCAGACACTCTGCAGAGGAGAAGAGAAAAGAAAAGGATATACAGAAGGGTCTGCAACTGAGGAAGAAATAGATTAGTGTTTCTCAACAGGGGGCTCTACAGTGTTGGGGAGCCTGGGGTAGGGGGGCGTTGGGAGATTTATGATGAGGTCAAGGGGGCATTTCTTCAAAAAGGGTTGAGAACCACTGAAATAGATGGAGAAATAGAGCAGAATGCAAGAGGAAGGGGGGGAAAGGAACAACTCGAACAAGAGCACAGGAATGCATAGTTTTGATTCCTCTGATGTATTCTTTCAAGTGTGGCTTTCCAAGGCCCTTTCTTTTTCCCTTTTTTTTCTTCTTCTTTTTTTTTTTTTGAAGTCCTTTGCTTCACCCGTGGTGTCGGGGAACTGACTTCCAGGATTTATAGTGGCGGTAATGAGAGAAATAAAATAAATCGTGTGAATATAAGGGGGGGATTTTGAAGTCGTTGGGTGATGGTGGTGGTGATGAGGGGGAGACTTGTATTTAAACACAAGAACATAGAGGCCTAATCAGACGCTTTTGGAGTAGGCAGGCAGGAAGTTGAGCGTGCTCGGCTATAAACACGTTCGTTTCGAGTAGTTAACGCACAGCAATACCGTGCGAACAAGGGGAAAAGTTGGAGTGTTGCTGCAACAACCGCTTCAAAGGGGGCCAAAAGCGATTTCGTGTAGCATGTTTGCGTGTGTCCTTTCTCCTCCTCCTCCTTTCTTCAAAGTGCTTACATGCGAGTCTGGCTGGCTTGTTGGGCAGCCATCTTGGCAACAGCTTTCTGGTTGCTATTTTGGGCTGCGAGATCAGGCTATTTTCTAAATGAACGGAGAGACAAGTCATAACTTTGCAAAGACTGATTAAACACACTGCTGCGACTGTGTGGCTGTAATCACTGTTTCGATCTGACATAAACGGTATAAACAACATTTCAGCCGTCGTTAAAGTTAAGTGAAAAGATTTTAATTTAATGCGAAGTGATTTGCGATTCCCGTGCATGGACGTAATCTTATTGTAATTTTTTTTCTTTCTTTTTTTTATTGTTGTCGTGACTGGAAATAAACAGAACATTGAGACGAGGTGATGCATCCGTTACGCCTCAGTTCTGAGCGTCTGATTTGCCGTTTGAAATTCTTGGCAGGAGTCCAAATAAACAGACGCTCTGCCGTCGTTCACTTTACACACTCTTGCCCATTCATTACTCTGCTCTTCCCGTCACTGTGTCCCCATGCGACAGACACACACAGTCACTCACCACCCCATATATAGATGTGGGTTCTTTGAGGAGAGCCTAGTCCCTCGTGCTTCTGCCATGCAAAGGCAAAGGGCAGTAACTGCATACTGTTTTTTGTCAAAATGTTTATAATTATAGTAAATGAAGGATGAATCACCGCACACTGGTATCTTTGCTGGTATCTTTGGTTCACCAAATAAACTACCAGCAAAGATACCAGTGTGCGGTGATTCATCCTTCATTTACTTGGATTACTCTTACTGCACATCACCAGCACCTGGACAGTGGTTGTGCACAGGGACGTTACTTTGATGTTTATAATTATGTTGTGTTTACTCCAAAGGGGTGTCGCACCTTTAGGTTTGTAGCCGGGAGGGTGCGTAGGTTCCACAAAGTAATCCAATGAAGCAGCAAGGAGGAACTCGCACAGCACTGATGCTGATGCATAAAGGATTTTAATGCATAAGGAAAATAAAGAAAGTGCTACCCAGTGAAGTGCAAAACGTTTTCGGTCCTTCAGACCATCATCAGTGCCAAAAAATAAATGTTGTGACCATGGTTCTCCAGCAAGTCTGCACCTTATCCTTTAGGCCAGTGGTTCTCAACCTTTTAACAAATGCCCTGACCACATCATAAGGCTGCTGTGGAGCCTGCCATTGAGAAAACCTACTTAAGACAGTTATGGGTAAGCTGTTAGGGCGTCAGACTTGCATCCCAAAGGTTGCCGGTTTGACTCCCGACCTGCCAGGTTGGTAGGGGGAGTAATTAACCAGTGCTCTCCTCCATCCTCCTCCATGAACATGGTACCGTCCCGCTGCACTGCTCCCTTGGGGCGTAATTGGGGTCTGCCCCCTTGCACGGGTTAGGCATAAATGCAATTTTGTTGTGTTCAGTGTGCCATGAACACTTGTGTGCTTTGGAGTGCTGTGTCACAATGACAATGGGAGTTGGAGTTTCCCAGTTGGACTTTCACAGCTTTCACTTTTCAAATCATCAGCCTATAGGTTGTTGGTGATTAGGTTTACAATATACAGTATCTCTAAAATGAAATGCCATCAGGGTCCCTCTGGCCTGAACCTACTCTCGTTCTGAAGACCTTAAGTTTCATGTTCACTCTGCACATTTGGCTGTGGGTCTTTCTTTACCCTACACAGACCTCCACCAAACCTCCTCACTCCAGCCTGCCCGCACTTCCACCCCCTGCATAGCCCTAGTGCCAGATCATAAGGAGCGTTTGGTAGAGGAGAGGGGTGCACTATGCTGCATTCTCTCTCCATTCGCTTCACTGTCAGGCCGTTTTAGTGCAATGTGAAATATGTTGCTGAGGTGGAGTGAGCCGGGTGGTGGGTTGTTGGGGGGCAAAGGCGTGGAGAAAAAAAGAGAACTTTATCTTTTTTTCATTCTGAAGCGGGTTTTCGCTCCTGCTCTCACTTAAATGTTGCTCTCATTCTTTTAAAGTCTTTATACTTCTCCAGTTCTTCTCTCACACAGTCTCTATTCTCCCACACTTTCTCTCTCTCTCACACACACTCATACAGTACACACCCACACACTCATACACACACTTTCACACTCACTCAAGCACTTGCATGCAGTAAAGGCAAGGAAGGCGCTGGAAGTAAAATTTGAGCGGGCGACTCGGCCGTAACGCCGTGCCACAGATATTCCCTCAATGGGCACAAAGGCAAGAGAGCGGAACTGAGCTACTCGCAGCTTTCACAGCCCCTCCGACCATTAACACAGATTTCTTTCTTTCTTTCTTTCTTTCTTTCTTTCTTTCTTTCTTTCCTTCCTGCTTTCTTTCTTTCTTTCCTGCTTTCTTTCTTTCTTTCTTTCTTTCTTTCTTTCTTTCTTTCTTTCTTTCTTTCTTTCTTTCTTTCTTTCTTTCTTTCTTTCTTTCTTTCTTTCTTTTTCTTTTCTCATTTGTCTCCCTCTTCTTTTTTCATTTCTCCCTCCTTTCTTAATACCAACTCTTGCTGTCTTTTATTCTTTCTTTCCCTCCTCCCTTTCTCTTTAGTCTTTACCCTTTTCATGCATTTCTATCTGCCATATTCTCTGTCTCTGGCTTTTTCGTGTTTCCCTTTCTTCTTTCCTTCTTGCTATTGTATGCGATTCCTCTCTGTGTGGTCACGCACTACTGTTAGAAAAAAAGGTTTGGGAGCACTCAGAATTGGTCTTTGTTTGTTAGAAGACAAAAGCCAACCCCTTTTGTCTGCTACAAACCTGCCGTTGATCAGAATAGCAGTGTGGCAGAGAGAAGACATTGCAAATTACATTACATTTTTATTACATTACACTTAGCTGACGCTTTTATCCAAAGCGATTTACATTTATTTGAAGTACAGGATATTGGTTACAGTCCCTGGAGCAGTGTGGGGTCAGGTACCTTGCTCAAGGGCACCTCAGCCATGGAGTTAGATAGGGAGAGGTAAGGATGGGGATTGAACCTGCAACCCTGTGATCTAGTCTAACTCTCTAAGCATTACACCACGACTGCCCTCTATTATTATACAGGGGTTGAGCATAATGAGTCATTAGAAACCTCTTGTGCGATTAAACGTGAGCATCATTAGAAATCTCTATTGCAATTAAACTTGAGCAGCTTAAGACTAGAGGTGCACCGAAATGAAAATTTGTGGCCGAAACCGAAAAATAATGAATCACTTGGCCGAATACCGAAACCGAAACCGAATATTACAGTTCAGTCAAAAGTGATCAAAAGTTGAGTTTTTCACTATTTTTATATATTGCTGAAATCTATGGTTTACAATAAATGTTTTGACATGTTTTTGAAATAAATAAATGTGTATTTGATGTCTTCAAATGTTAGAGTAGAACTGAAATTAGTTTAATTAATGCCCATTTTCAATTCATTTTCTATTCGGCCTCCGATTCGGCCGCTTAATTGGCTTTTGGCTGAAAAAAACGGAAGTGGGGTTTTTTTTTGCGTTTTCGGCTGAATATTTCCTGCGGCCGAATTTTCTACTTAAGACTGTTCAAGGAAGCAATGAAGTTGGACTTCTTGTAACTTTTAACTGGCTGCCTCTTGGCCAGGACTCCCTGGAAGAAGAGTCACTGTGACTCACCTCTCCTGGTTAAATAAAGGATAAATAAAAAATAAAATAAAAAATAGCTTTCAACTGCTTAGGTATCTGGAGCGATCGGTGCTTGACTTGTTGAATTGATTACGTCGGTCGTAACTCACAGTCCAAAGCAAAGCTCTCTTGAGAAACGACCTGTTTTCAGTTGTGTATTTGGGTTTTAAGAAAAGTAGCTCTCCAATGCTAGAAACTCTGTAGTGAGTGACAGATATCTCTCCCAGAGATGAATAGCAACACACACACACACACACACACACACACACACACACACACACACACACACACACACACACACACACACACACACACACACACACACACACACACACACACACACACACACACACCATGTGCCAACCTACTCTTCGTCTTTGTGCGTCGTTTTTTCTCTCTCGTATTCTCACACACTCCCAAGTGTCAACCTGCTCTTTCTCTTTGTGCATCTTGTTGATGTGGTCCTCCACACACACACACACGCACGCACACACACACACACACACACTGTTTTCTTTTTCCATCTTCAAGCAGACTAGGTTAAGGATAGGTAGACCCCCCTGCTAATGAATGCAGGTGGTGGAGGGCCCCGTCAGTGTCAGTAGTTTGGAAAGCAGAACACTCCTAACATGTCTTCAGAATGGCTGCCAGTATTTTGAAATCTCATGCATAAAACAGACTGCCGAACAAGTCAGCAACAAATGGAGCAATGCACTGTGTGCGCGCGTGCGCAAGATTGAACCTTCTAGGCAGCCTTTCAAAGAAACAAGCCGTATCCAAGGCTGGCCTACAAAAAATGTAAAGGGAAGGGAGGGAAAAAAGTCCAGGAGGGAAACTGATACCTTGTGAAAGATAAATGAAAATATGCGAGAGACGGATAGGTTTAAGTTGAGGTGTTTGGATCACGGAGATTAAGAAAAAAACAGCAGCTTTTGTCAAGCATTGAAAACGGAGAACAGATGGCGGAGTGCTGCTTGACGCTGTCTCTCAAACACGGCGGGCGAAATACGATCGCTTCAAGGTGCTGTGACAATGCTGAGGTATGCAATTTGTGCAAGGGCTGATAAAAGATTCTGAACGAAACACAGTTTTACAGTTCTTTTACCATCCATTTGCCATACCCGACTATAACCGATAACAGAGACCTAAAACACTGGTTTCTCCAACATGGCAGATTAAATCATGTTGGCGTGCTCTGACTCAGCTGAGCTCAGCTATGCATTTGTGCAGACAGAAAAAGTAATTTTACCGTCCTTTGCCTAGCCAGGCTAGACCAAGTGCAACCAAGTTTTACCTTTTATCAGTTGCAAACTTTGTCATTCACAACGGGTGAAATGTGAACGTTTCAGGGTTAAACCACGCTGCAGACAATGCTTAAGTACAGTATGTGATTTCTGCACGCCGGTGAAAACAATATGAAAAGGCCACACCACCTCGTTACTGTCTTTTGTCTTGCCGGACAAGTGCAGTGCAGTGCAGTGACTTCTTATCTTCTATCTGTAGTTAAGACCTAAAACGCAGGGTCTATAAGGAACAGTGGGTGAAATATGATCGTTTTGGGGTGCTGTGACGCTGCTGAAGAATGTGATTTGTGCAAGAGGGGGTGAAAAGAATTTGAAAAGGCCCATTGTACCTTGCTTTCACCTTCCACCAGTGTCCTGTGCCATGTTATACCCGGTACAGCTAAAATGTCTTATCAAAAAAAGTCTTTTATCAGTGAGAAATACTGAATATTTCCAAGCAAAGAGGGCAACATTTATCTGAGGGTGCTGTGGCGCTGCTTCCTTCTGTAAAATAAAAAAAAAATCTTTTTCACCTTTGCGCCCTGTTAATGTGCCAGGGTAGACTTAGCAAGGCCTGTTTTTAAGCTATGACAATAGATTTCTGTAGGATTTATTTAGGAAGGAAGCCGTAGTGTTTCATAGTTTGCTAAACGTTCCCCCGGCTTTAACTGCCAATGCACAGGCGAGAAGTACCGAACTCTGCATTCCAATTGGTTACTCACTTACCCGCCTCGCTCGAAGTTAAAAAAATCTTTTCAATTTGGGATCCGCCCACATCGTACACTACTCGCCTACTTGCCTCCCTCCTCGTCTCGCTGGAACACATAGACATTCTATTGACTTCATTCGCTGAACGAGTAGCTAGCAGCGACGTGTGTGAACGAGTCTTTAAATACGGACACCATGCAACTTGTTCCCCATCTCATCGTTGTCTCAAATGCTCAAAATGTCTCCTGATCGCCTGCCTGACCTCTCTAATTCTTGCACATGTTACTTTTTAAATTTCTGTACTATTTTATTTTTCTTTACTTTCTATTATCTTTTTCTTACTCCTGTTTTTGATGCATGCTTTGGTATTAAAGGATTTATCCGGAGTTGGAGCAAGTTTGCCTCATTTTCTCATATTTGAGATAAAATACAGTCACTCTAGAGCAAAATCACGGCAAAAGGATGCGTTTTGAGAAAGTTTGATAATATCACGTTAGCCTCGTTAGCCATATCAGCTATGCAATATGATAGATTGGGGGCATCATATCTCGGCGGTTACACCACATTTCAAAAACACAACATTTAAAAGGCTTACACACCTCAAAACAACATTACACTTACCTCGTAGTATGTTGAGGGTCTCCACACACAAACCGAAGTGTCCCAAGCCCTTTATGTATTCTTGAAAGGTCTGCAGAATGTGTTTTGTGAAGCCAGTACCGTGACGATATTTGGGGTTCCGCTCAAGCCAACTTTTCGAGACAAAAGTCCACAAAAGTAGATTGCCGAGTGTGTCGCATCATCAGCTGTGGTTACGCGCTCTGGAAATAATCATAGTTCTGTAATATGCATGGACTTAACACATTTGATGTGGACAAGACCCCCGTTATTTGGTATGTTGTAGATAGTATTGATATGAAGGGTGTTCCAAATTATGTGTTAGCCTAGGCTTAGTATTATTATTGGAGCTCTTGTGTGAAAAAGACCTTGTGCCATTTAACCCCGACGAAAAGGCGCCCCTCCAGCTGTTTCGCTATCATAGTCGACTTGAACATTTGGTGATGTGTCAGTGCATCGCCGAGACACAGCCACAGAGAGATGTGCATGAACACTGTTGTGTGCTGTTCTGTTCAACTTTGGACTTGCTCCAACTCCGGATAAATCCTTTAATAGAACAACTTCACTTCAAGACATTGCTTAAAAGAACAGGGGGCGGCAGTTGCAACCCCAACCCCCCCCCCTTTCTTTTTTTTTCTTCTTTCTTGTTCTTGCTTCATGTTTTTTTTTCTTCGTCGTTCTACCTTCCTTCTGTCTTTCTTTTCTTTCGGCACAAGGCTGTAGCTTTGGAATGAGAAACACGAGATAATCAGTGTTGTTTCCAGGCCCGGAGGCAGGAAGGCCCTGCGCAGTAATCCACCGCCGCTGCCAGCTGGCCTCGGGAGAGCGGCCGAGGGGCGGGGAGTGGTGGGGGGTGTTGTGTTGTGGGTGGAGGGAGCGTAGTCGGGAGGAAGGGAGTGTAGAGGGAGTAGATTGGCGTGTAGAGGGGTGAGAGAGGAGAGCAGAGGACGGATAGTGGAGGGTAAAGACACTACTGCCTCGGCGGCACCCCTGGGTTGTAGAGTGGAGGCCTAGGCTAGACTAGGCTAGACTATTGGCCTCAGGAGAGCAGCCAAGGGGCGTGAAGGGTGGAGGGTGCGCTGTCGGGAGGGAGGGTAGAGGTAGTAGAATGGCATGTAGAGGAGAGCAGAGCAGAGCAGAGGAAGGATAGTGGAGGGTAAAGAGACTTTTACAACCCAGGCGTGCATTTCTCGAAAGCATAGTTGTTAGCCAGTTAGCAACTTCGGTAGTTGCCAATGGGAAATTGCATTGCAAACAACAAAGTAGCTTATGTAGTTA
>NC_085879.1:25584277-25594277 GCF_034702125.1 Engraulis encrasicolus
CATGTGCGTGTGTGTGTGTTGCCTCTGCTGCTGTGCAGTTCACATTGGGATGCCCAGAAAATGCATTTCCACTGTGCTCCATTGCCATGTTATTGACATGCATGTCTCTGGTATTATGTGCGCATGTGTGTTTATGCGAGTGTTTCCCCCCATCTTCCTTGTCTCATTTGTGGTCTTTTTTTTTTTTTACTTATATCTTTTGTCTTTGCCTTGTCACCTACTGTGGTGTAGTGGGGATTTTTAAAGTGGAGATGTGCAATTTGTGAGGTCATCAATTAATTAGGCATCTAATCATGTCAACCCCCTTTTTGTATTCCAACACGGAAAGTTTTTTTTTCTTTTTTAAATCTCACCTCAGGAGAAGTGGGTGGACTGCGTACCCCTGCGTACCTCTGAACGGGGAAATAGGGGCGCTCCACCCTCATACCTCCGCGGGTGCACCCTCATACTTCTTTTTTTGTTAAAATATATAAATTACTTTTTTGAGCGCCCCTAGTAAATTCCCCCCTTCACCCCCGTAACCTGCCATGATGCTCCCTCATGCCAAAAATTCCTAGAAAAAGCCCCTGGTCACCTATGTGTTCCATTATTGTTTTTTCAGGACTTTGTGTGAGTGTCTGATTTTGTGTTATTGTTTGTGTTTGGGCCAGTTGACCTTTGCTTCTGCGTTATTTTTTTTTATTTTTTTTGATGAGACTTCAGAGGTGCGTGTGTGCATTTTTCTTTTTTGGGGCCAACAGTGGGCCCTTCATGGGCCAGCCGACTGCCTCAAGGACCATAAATGGCCCTCGAGAGGTTCCCCCCTAGCCAGGCCGTGCCCTCCTAGTGACGCAACACCTTCGGCGTTGCAACTAGTCAGGTCAAGAGTAATGGCCTGTGTACATCAGGCACTACCTACACGACCCAGGTAGCTGGGGTGGTTGAAGAAGTTTCGCCATGAATTCGTTTTATTCGCTCTGGGCGCTGCACTGACAAGTTTTGATTCAGCTAATCACATAACGGGTCTGTCTTGACAGCCTGGGACATTCCTCGATATGAACGTTCTAATTGGTTTTCGCCGAACCGCGTCATAGCGAATTCGCGTAAGATTAGCTTGAGTTTAATCGTCAGAATTCGCCCTGGTCGCTCAAGAAGCTTCGCTCCTGGCGAATTCGCTCTGGTAGCTTTATTCACCTTCCCTCCATAGAGAAACAATGACTTCCGCCGCGCAGGTCGCTTAGTTTGCCTTCGATGTACACGGGGCTTAATGCAAGTACTTTCTGAGTTCCCGCAAATATGGGAACTCCGTTCACTTTGTCGGGAAGCAAACAACCATAAGCAAACCAAGGGATACGGGTCGACTATGCCGTTTGGGAAACGTTAATTATTATGCTCTTGGTCAGACCAAGTCTCGAAGAGATTTGAACGTCGATGATAATCAGGCATAGTTTCCCCACCCCTGAGCTACACTGAAACTACCATCCCTCCATCAGGTCGCTCCCTCTGTCCCTCTGTCTCCCTTGGTCTGCTGTTTAGTGAGGTGCAAGCATGCGTCACAGTGTCTGTGCATGAGAAGCGACACACAAACACACAAACACACAAACACACACACACACACACACACACACACACACACACACACACACACACACACACACACACACACACACACACACACACACACACACACACACCTCACCTCACATCCGTGTTGTCCTGCGTCCCTCTGCACTCCTTTTGCTCCGTGGGCCTTTTCCCAGAGTAGAGTCCTGTAATCAGCCCCTGTTGCTGCTGTGTGTGTCATACCACACACACACACACACACACACACACACACACACACACACACACACACACACACACACGGCGCTGTGACGGCTGGCGCTCGTGATTAATTTATGTTTGCAGTGGTGAAATCATTGTCCTGTAGCCAATCACAGGCAAGGTGTGTGTGTGTGTGTGTGTGTGTGTGTGTGTGTGTGTGTGTGTGTGTGTGTGTGTGTGTGTGTGTGTGTGTGTGTGTGTGTGTGTGTGTGTGTGTGTGTGTGTGTGTGTGTGCGTGCGTGCATGCGAGACTGGGTGGGTTGGGAGATCAAAGTAGTTGTGCTCCCACCCACAGCACAGCAGGCTGCCTCCATACACACATGCACACACTTAGCCACTGCACTGAACATGCCTACATCGTGCACAGACATAGTAGATACTAGATACTACCGTATACTCACGCATACACGTCACACATACTACTAGACGCTATGCTGAACTTCACACATGCACACACACACACACACACACGCATTACTATGCTACACACGCACACACACACCATGACACAACACTACTCTGAAACACACACACACACACACACACACACACACACTCCCCTTCCCTTGTTGGCCTGTATGGCTTAAGGTTCCCGATAGAAGGAGAGTATCAAGAGGTTTCGTACAGCGACGGCTGGACATAGAAAAGCAAACAGTAGGCAGCAGGCAGGCAAGTGGTAACCTGAACCACCCCCCCTCCCCTCCCCCTTCTTCTCTCAGAAGACCCCCCCAAATTAGCCAGCAAAGCAAGACGAGCAAATGAACACACGCACGAGAACAAATTCGGCGGGCGGGCGGCTGTGCAGGCCTCGCGCCCAGGTATTGTTTTCCCCATAACAATGGTTGCCTTGGCAACGAAAGACCAATGTACAAGGGGGTGTACGGGGGGGGTGGGGGGAGAGAACAAGGAGTAAGTAGTTGTGTGCGGGCGGGCGTGCATGTGTGTGTATCTCTTATTGCCCCTAAAAAGCCCCCTGGACCGGTGTCAAGTTTTTGTTATTCATTAATATCTTTTGTTGTATAAATGGGCAAAAGTGTCCTGGATTGGCCCTCTGTGGTGTAGTAGAGTGGTTTTCAAAGTCGGGGCCGGGGCCCCCTGGGGGGCCGCGAGGGGGTGCTAGGGGGGCCACGGAAAGTTGGTAGGAAATAATACAATAAATTATTGAAGAAATTGAATAACTAATGTACACCAAAAATTAGCTAAACAATATTCCCATTTGTTTATTTTATATATCCTAGTGGGGCAGTGACTGACGGGCCTAGAGACTATGGTTGTGAAAGGGGGTGCACAGGAAAAGTAGTGCGGCACGACCCATGTAAACGGGGCCTTGGCTGGAATCTACCAGGGTATGGGGGGGCCTTGGCACGGTTAAGTTTGAGAATCCCTGGTGTAGTAGATTCGAAGATGACTTGCCTCAACCCTCTGCCTCAGCTTTTTTGTTTTCACTACCCTGAAGTGGAGTGTGCGCGTGAACGTGTGTGAGTGCGTGCGTTGAAAAAGCAGTGTGGGAGCGTGTCTTATGGTTGGTGTGTACTCTTACGTGACAGAGTGAGCGAGGGTGTGCCTGCGTGTGTGTTCGGACAGACCCAGTGGTTTTTCTCCCCTATTCTATTTCGACATGGGACCCCTTCCTAGGGTGTGTGTGTGTATCCCTGTGGTGCATGTTTGTGTATCCTGATTCCGTGTCTGCTGTAAGACCAGTTGCTGTGACGTTTGAGAGAACTTGAGTAGTCATGGTGTGTGTTCTTCTGACCTCTGTTTTCTCTCGCTCATCTCGTCTTGTCTCCCCTCTGCTCCAATCCGCTCCTCTCTCCTCTTCTGACCCCTCTCTCCTCTCCTCTCCTCTCCTCTCCTCTCCTCTCTCCACTCCTCTCCACTCCTCCCCTCCATGCTCCTCTCCACTCCTGAGCCCTCTCTCCTCTCCTGAGCCCTCTCTCCTCTCCACTCCTCCTCTCCTGCCCTCNCCTCTCCTCTCCTATCCTCTCTCCTGCCCTCTCTCCTCTCCTCCCCTATCTCCTCTCCTCTCCTCTCCTCTCCTGCCCTCTACTCTCCTCTCCTCTCCTCTCCTCTCCTCTCTCCACTCCTCCCCTCTCCTCCATGCTCTCCTCACCCCTCCCTTCTCCTTGCCCCTCTCCTCTCCTCCCCTCCATGCTCCTCTCCACTCCTGAGCCCACTCTCCTCTCCTGAGCCCTCTCTCCTCTCCTCTCCTGAGCCCTCTCTCCTCTCCTCTCCTGCCCTCTACTCTCCTCTCCTCTCCTGCCCTCTACTCTCCTCTCCTCTCCTCTCCTGCCCTCTACTCTCCTCTCCTCTCTGCTCTTCTCTCCTCTTCTGACCCCTCTCTCCTCTCTCCTCTCCTCTCTCCACTCCTCTCCTCCATGCTCTCCTCACCCCTCCTTTCTCCTTGCCCCTCTCTCTTCTCTCCCCTCCTCTCCCCTCTCCTCTCCTGTCCTGAGCCCTCTCCTCTCTTCCCCTCCATGCTCCTCTCCTCCCCTCTGCTCTCCTCCCCTCTCCTGCCCTCTCCTCTCCTCTCCTCCCCTCTTCACCCCTTTCCTCTCCTCCCCTCTCCTCTCCTCTCCTCTCCTCCCCTCTGCTCTCCTCTCCTCTCCTCTCCTCCCCTCCATGCTCCTCTCCTCAGCCCTCTCACCTCCCCCCTCGTCTTCTCCTACTCTTCCCTTCCTGAGTAGAACCCGTGTCTATGGTGAATGTGTGAGAGTATATATACGTGTGTGTGCGTGTCCTAATCCTAGTTGATGTATGTATTTTAACCCATTGTCCTCTTTTCTCTGCTCTCCTCTCTCCTGTGTAGGACCCGTTCTTGGCGGAGCTGCTGACCAGCCATAAGGACCAGATCGTGGGCTACCACGAGCACGACTCCCTGCTGGACCACAAGGAAGAGGAGGCCCTCAGCGAAGAGGACCGCAAAGCAGCCTGGGCAGAATACGAAGCCGAGAAGAAGGTACTGCAACACGCACGCGCGCACACACACACACACACACACACGCACACACTTGCACACACACACACGCACACACTTGCACACACTTGCACTCACACACTCACACACTTGCACTCACACACTCACACACACACACACACACACACACACACACACGCTCGCGCACACACACACACTCATGCACGCATACACACGCATAAACACGCACGCATACTAGTTGGACCCCTTAGCGTTCTGGTCAGATTATACCCACAACCCTAGTGATGGTCACTTCCATTACAGGCTCCATGCATGCACCCATGGGGCAGCCATGGCCTAGTGGATAAGGACATGGGCTTTAGATCAGAGGGTTGCAGGTTCGAATCCCACCCTTCCACTCCCTATCTCACTCCCTTGAGCAAGGCACCTAACCCCCCACACTGGGGGACCAGGGACTCTAACCAATGTCCTGTACTTACAATAATTAAGTCGATTTGGATAAAAGCGTCAGCTAATGTAATGTAAACGCTCCCGAATAACCTAATGTGTAGTACACCACATGCCCACAAACACACCTTCACAGACTGTCTCCCCAAGACATTTATATCCCACATAGAAAACCGCCTGGGCAGACATTAAAGCATCCAGTCAATCATATTCACATTGCCATTTTTTTGACACACACAGACATGGCAGCCGACGGTAGATAAGGTTTCTGCTTTTCTGTCCGGAAATAGCGGAGTAACAGCAGCACGAGAGATCAAAGTTATTTCTTCTGCTGGACATATGGGGGGAAAAACTCTCTTCATAGTCCTCTCCTCTCCTCTCCTCTCCTCTCCTCTCCTCTCCTCTCCTCTCCTCTCCTCTCCTCTCTTATCCTCATATTTTCTATCCTCCCCTCTCTCTTTTCTCCCTCTCCCTCTCCTGTTGTCCTCTCCTCTCCCCTCCTCTCCTCTCCTCTCCTCTCCTCTCCTCTCCTCGCCGTCTCCTTTGTTCCTCTGGTTTGCGCTTGATCCCCTCCGCCGTCTCTGACCTTCTCAAACGTCAAAGCCATCAAGCAACAAGCCCTGGAAACAGTGCATCAACGTTGGCAAGACAGGCTAGCAGGCTTTCTCTTTTCTTTCACTCTTTTTCTCTCTCTCTCTTTTTTTTGTTTCTATCTTTTTTTCCCCCATCTATCTTTCCCTCACTCTCTGTCATTCTCTCTCTTTCTCTCTTTCTCTCTCGCTCGCTCTCTCTCTCTCTCTCTCTCTCTCACTCACTCACTCACTCACTCACTCTCACTCACTCTCTCACACACACTGTCTGTATAGCTGTTTCTACTATGCTTTCTTTGCCCTTTATTCTCATTGTACATCTCTCTCTGCATATTCTTCTTCCTCCTTCCCTTTCTCCTGCTCCTTGCATTTTGCGCAGGGTGTCTGGCCTGTAGATCTTAGGCTTGGGCGATGTCCCCCTAATTGACAGCTGACGATGTTTACAGTGAGACGATGCGATGGACGATGACATCGTCTTGGGGGGGTGCGGAGTAATAATTTAAAAAAATATTATGATATATTTTGTATTTATTTGTATTATTCATCTTCAGCTAAGTTATTATTTAATTCTATTTAATTTAACAGTAAGTGAAATATATTAATATTATTACATTCTGGGGGAAAACATTTTTTAAACCTCCTCAGCGTTCTTGCTCAGCTGCTCAGAGATGGTCGCTGAGATGCAGAGATCCCCCGCTGACCCCTCCCCCTCGCCCTTCTCGTCTCCTCCCGTGTCACCTGCAAGCCCAGAGCTTGCTACTTTACCAACAGTTCATTGCGTGGCGTTTTTGGGAGACTTGTCAATAAATGTGTTACATCTGTGAGTGTAACTATTTTAAGACGACCTATGCGCTGCGTTTTTGCACAGGCTAGTAGGCTATAACTTTAGCCCCTCTCGCTCACCAGAAAACTAAATGGGAAAGAGATGAGAACCCATGCGTGATTGCGTGCCCTCTCGAGATGCTTTGCAGTGGATTTTAGCCCCGACTTTGTCAATTCCTAGCACTAGAATACGGAATGTTTTGTTTTAGGTCATATCGAGACTTTTTTTCCTCATCAATGGATAGTTCTACAAGTAGTTCTGGCGGTGAAGCCATGAAGACGTGGGCGGACATGGAACCGCTTGCTCACCTTATTGACAGTGGGCTTATCAGAAGTGTACACTCTTGAGTGGCTGCTTCACAAGACATCTCCACCGCGAATAGCGATTAAACATTTTGAGGTGAACCGTTAAACATGAAATGTTAAACGGTCGCAATTGCCGAACGTGTTGCTTATCGTCATGTTACTCCGGAGGAGCCAGCTAGGTAATGCGTAAAGACTCCCCTTTGTAGTCAACAACTTAGGTCACAGAAATAAATGAACGATATGCACTAAGGCCTGCTTACATACATCTGCAGCAAACAATAGTCGGGCTAAGTTCTGAAGTTTTTTTTTTAAATTCCATTGTGGTTTTTTTCGTAGTTATATAATTCACTCTGCTTGGGGCTTGTGTTCACAACCTGTCTTGAAAACCGCTGCTACTACTACGGATTTTACGGTAATGTGTCACCAAAATTTGATGTGAAGTACCGTAATGATTACAATAGCAGCGGCTTCAAAAATACACAAGTACAAGATTCCTTGGCATCACGATGGTTTGCGTCCATCGTGATGCCAGCTGTCCATCGCCGATGGACGATGATATCGTCTATCGGCACAACCCTAGTAGATCTGTCTGTTGTTGTGTTGTATGGGTTTTCTCCCTCTCTCTCTCCCTCTCTCTCCCTCTCCCTCCCCCTCCCTCCCTCTCTCTCCCTCTCTCCCTCTCTCCCTCCATCTCTCTCTCTCTCTCTCTCTCTCTCTCTCTCTCTCTCTCTTTCTCTCTTTCTCTCTGGTATTTCTGTCCCGAGGTCAGGCCGCCACCATCCTGTCTGGAAGCAGTGCTATCCCATGCCTTACACAAGTTCATATCCCCTGAAAACACCCCCTCTACACACACACGCACACACGCACACACACACACAGTCTCACACACACACAGTCTCACACACACACAGTCTCACACACACACAGTCTCACACACACACACACACAATCTCTCACAAACACACTGTCACACACTGCACAAGCCTGGTCAGTCATGGCCGTCTGTTCTGTCATCAGTGCATTTGTTACGAGGGCAGCATTGAGCCACAGGCGGCGCCTTCAGACAACCCTTTGGAAGGGGACATCCCACACTGGCTCTCTAACTGTTTAGATAGCGCCCCAAAACACACACACACACACACACACACACACACACAGCTAATTTTAACACTATGCCCTATGACGGGGCAGTTTGAGTTGCGCCCTGCCATGACTGTGTCCTTCTTACCTTGTTTTGTTTCTCCTCTTAAGAAGTGTTTGTGTAGGGATGATTGAGAGAGCACAAAGCGTCACAGTTAGGTAGCTCTTCGCTTTCTCTCTCTCTCTCTCCCTCCCTCACACACACACACACACACACACACACACACACACACACACACACACACACACACACACACACACACACGCACACACCCCACACACACACACACACACACACACACACCCCACACACGCACACAGGCATCGGCAGTATGGACGGAACTTTCCAGATGCCTTCTGTTTGGGACGATAGCTCACAGGGAGGGAGGTTTGAGGAGTCTCCATCTGCCGCTAAGGCAGGCAGATTACATGGGGAACAACCAGTGCATCTCTCTCTGTGTGTCTATGGAGGTTGATGCGGTGTAGATCTATAGTTTTTAATAAATGTGTTGTGAGCCGAAAGTTAACTGTTTCACCGACCGCTGTCTCTCCCCCTCTCCCTGTTTCACTTTCTTTTTCTCCTTTTTTGCTGTCTGTCTCACATTCTTTCTTTTTCTCTCTCTCTCTCTCTCTCTTTCTCTTGCTACACGAGACGCAGGGTGGCCCACGAGAGCTGGGTTCACATCAGTGCAGCCTGACGCCTTAGGTCCTCTCTTGTTCTCTTTCTCTTCATCTCTAGTTCCCCCTCTCTTTTTCTCTCTCTCTCCCTGATGGAGGAGAATGTAAGTATGTGTATGTGTTGGGCGAATGGGGGTTCTGAGAAAGAGGGTGGAGAGAGAGACACGGGTAGAAAGAGAATGATTGAAAAAAAAAAATGGAGTCAGAATGACAGAAATGGAGGTAGGGTCAAAAAGGCATACAGTATAAACAAACGAGGGGAGTAGAATAGATGAGAAGAGCGCAAAGGATTCAGAAAAAGAAATGTGGATGCAGGTTGTCTGAGGGGGAATGAGCAATATTGAGAGAAACGGAGCATGAAAGAGGGAAGAAGTGATCGGAGTAGAGAAGTGATCTAGAAGAAGTGTTCTGAGGAGAGAAGTGATCTAGAAGAAGTGTTCTGAGGAGAGAAGTGATCTAGAAGAAGTGTTCTGAGGAGAGCTGTAATCTAGAAGAAGTGTTCTGAGGAGAGCTGTGATCTAGAAGAAGTGTTCTGAGGGTGGACAGGGTATTGGAGGGTGTCTGAGGTAAAAGAAAAGAGCTAGGAAGGGGGTTAGGGTGGACACAGGGCAATAGAAGGTGTCTGAGGAGAGAGAGATTTTAGTGTGGACGCAGCACGCAGTGCAATAGGAGGGTGTCTGGAGAGAGAGAGAGAGAGAGAGAGATTTTAGTGTGGACGCAGCACGCAGGGCAATAGGAGGGTGTCTGGAGAGAGATTTTAGTGTGGACGCAGCACGCAGGGCAATAGGAGGGTGTCTGGAGAGAGATTTTAGGGTGGATGCAGGGCAGTGGAGGATGTCTAAGGAGAATGAAGAGATTGTGAGGGAAAGAATGATTGGGCAGTGGAGAGGGTGTCTGAGGAGAAAGAAGAGATATTGAGAAAGAAAGACAGAAAAAAAGAAAGAAAGAAAGAAAGAAAGAGAGGGCAGTGGAGAGGGTGTCTGTGTTGAGTTCCTTATGGTCTATGTCGGCAGCTAATTAATGGGGTTTATTTGTAGAGGAGTTGGGGCTTGCAGCTCGGGGAAGCAGGGTTGCCAGATGAGTCTGATTATTTCCATTCCCACAAAAAAAATTCTCAAAACTCTCCTGGAAGCTCCAAATCCCACCCCATTTTGAGAGTCCCCAAAGCTGTGTTTTACTCAGACAACATGAGTGACATTCACATTTGTGCACATCAGTTCATCTGATATCTCGCAGGCACGCATGCACGCACAGACCAACACTCACACTTGCACTCCAT
>NC_085879.1:25599277-25629277 GCF_034702125.1 Engraulis encrasicolus
ATTTAGACCGTGACCCCTGAATTCTTATTCCGAAATATAAATACACATGCACACACACACTGCATTTGTAGTCATACTCACCATTCTTATTCCAAAATATAAATACACACTCACTGCACACACAGCATTCCTGAGGCCACCCCGCCTGTTAGGCGCTGGCTGGCGTGTGCCCATTGGGTCGCCCACGTGTCCCAAGCAGTTGGCGCGGCGTGGCGCGGCGGGACGGGGCGACTTGCGCGGGCAGGCAGCCGGACAGCAGCTGCTATTCCGGGCCAAATGGAATCCTGCTCTCCCAAAACGAGGATGGGGAGGCGGGCGGTGACTGCTGTGGTGGGGTGGCGTGGGGGTTGAAGGGGTACAGGATGGGGCGCATACAAGACAGGGGTGCATTTCTCGGAAGCGTAGTTGTTAGCCAGTTAGCAACTTGGGTAGTTGCCAGTGGGAAATTGTAGCTGATGAAGTTAGCAACTATGGTTACCAGAAATGCACCCCAGAGCTGCTGGAATACTACACTCCAAAACGAGGAAGGCGGGCGGTGGCTGGGACTGGGTGGGAGTTGAGGGGGCGCCGGATGGGGCACATACACGACAGAGGTGCTAGTCCTATGCTCCAAAAATGAGGCGGTGCCGCGGGCTACACAGGGTACTGGAGGGCTCACATAGAAGACAGGTGTGGGCTGGAGATGAAATCTTGTGATGTGCAAAACAAGGGTGCCGGCCGTTGGGGTGGGGAAAGCGGAGAGCTTTGGGGGTCGGGTGGGGTTGGGGGAGAGGGCGCATACTAGACAGGGGTGTCAAAGAGGGGGGGATGACCGAGATGGATACAGAGATCCAGAGGGAATCCCCTTCCCTCCTTCCTTCAGAGATCCAGCATTAACAAGTCATAACGTCAGGTGCTTGGACCTATTTTTATTTTTTATTTTACTCTGCCTGGCCAAAAAATAAATAAGTCACCACCCAAAAAAATGTACTGTTTTGTCCCGCTTTGATTGTGGCATGCGGTCACTGCGCCATCGTTTCGATAAACTTGTTATTGCATTTGCCTTCATTGTAGATTCTGACCACTGCATAAAAGTCTTCTACAGCACATCCCAAAGACCCTCAATGTGGCTTTAAGGTGTCTGTGGATTATGTGATGGCTAATCCATGTGTGGAAAATGGTGTCTGATGCTCCCTGGACCGTTCTAATAAAGCCTTAAATATGCTGCATCTATTACGGCGTTTTCGGAATCAATTATTGAATTGCCCTGCTCTGCATTGCGATGCATTTGCTAAACAATTATTGTTGACACCACTAACAGGCCATGCCATCAGGTGGCCATCCCGGTGGCAAATTATTTTTTTGGCCAGGCAGTGAAAGTAATCTTTGTGTAGGGAAGAACCAGTGTCCACTTGGTGAATGATGACCTTTTTTTCTGCACAGGAGGAGCCTGTCCAAGACAGGTGTGCAGAAGAGGTAGTGGTTGTGAAGGAGGAGAAAGAGGAGGAAAAGGAGGAAAAGGTTGAGAAAGTCAAAAAGAGCCAGAGGAGCCTCCTTTCATATTTCATCCAGCTTGGAGGAGGTAGAGTCCCAGGTGGTGATTGTTTAGACCAAGTGTATACAGAACCACCAGAACCATCCAGGCCCCTGTTTCTCGAAAGCGTTGTTGCTAACAAATTCGCAACCTACTAGGTTCCCAATGGAGAATTGCATTGCAACCAAGTAAAACGCTAACTTAAGGCTTCTTTTTACTCATACAACATTGACTTTGCCGGAAACAGGAGACGCACTGTCAGCGGGGGGTGGGTCCTCGTAGTTCAAGGCGGTCAACTCTACATACGCAGAGCAAAAGTGGGCGTGGCGTTTTTTCCTGCCGAGAATTCAAGGGCGGCAGACCAATCGGGATCTTGCGCTGATTTCAAGCAATTTGGCCTGGGAGAAGCATACATTCAGCACTGCAAGGGGTCGTTTCAGCTCTGCAGAGGGGGGCGTGGTGGCTGGCTTGTGTACATAGGCTGCAGTTGCAGGACTAGTATAAACCAGGCTTAAGTTAGCAACAATGTTTTCGAGAAACACACCCCAGGACCCTGTTTCATCGTTGCTAACCAGTTGGGAAATTGCATCGCAACCAACTGGATTGCTACTATGGTTAGCAGCGACGCTGTTGAGAAACTCAACCCTGATCTTGCCACAATCTGAAGCTTTGTCATTAAATATTTGTATCGCAGTTTGAAACGAGGCATTGTGATTTTGCTCAATCGCTAATGGTTGGTCTTGAAGTCTGTAATGTGTCATCGTTGCACTGCCTTCCACCGCCACCCTGTTTTCGAAAAGTTGGCACAGAGTACGTTTACAGAGTACGTTTGCAGACGACCGACCGAGGACGTTTTTTTATTTATTTTTTATTTCATTTTGCTTGTTTATTTATGTATTTATTTTCGTAGAGCCACCGCATATTAGACGGTCATAAATCTCTATAGGTTTTATACCCGACAACTTTAGTAGCTCAGTCAAGTTTTAATTGTTGTCGTGAAAAAATGTGTATGACGTCTGTAAGTCTCTTCGGATAAAAGCGTCAGCTAAGTGTAATGTGTGTGTGTGTGTGTGTGTTTAGGGACTGGTGAAGATAAAAGCATCAGCTAAGTGTAATGTAATGTAGTGTAATGTAATGTAATGTAATGTAATGTGTATGTGTCTGTATAGGACCTGGTAAACCAGGGTCGGCAGAAGGTGATCGAGACCAGCAACGCCATCAACTCCCTTGTGGCCGAGCCCCTGGAGGACCTCATTGCCCGCATCGTAAGTTGAATAGTGTGTGTGTGTGCCTGTGGTGCAAGTGTGCCTGTGGTGCGTGTG
The DNA here is from genome assembly GCF_034702125.1 of Engraulis encrasicolus. NCBI lineage: Eukaryota > Metazoa > Chordata > Actinopteri > Clupeiformes > Engraulidae > Engraulis > Engraulis encrasicolus. The sequence goes on from NC_085879.1 coordinate 25,602,113, forward strand.
TGTGTGTGTGCGCTTGGGTGTGTACATGTGCATCGTAAGTTGGGGAGGGGTAGGATAGGATGGCGTGGAGGGGTCGTATTCACGCATTTGTGTGTGTGTGTGCGCACGCGTGCATGAGTGAGATGGACGCAGTCGACACCTTCGGTCGGTTGTGTGTCTTTGTGCGTATCTTCGTGTGTGTGTGTCTTCGTGTGTGTGTGTGTGTCTTCGTGATTTGTCTTGGTGCATGTCTTCGAGTGTGTCTTCATGTGTTTCTGCATGTGCGTCTTTGTGTGCGTATCTTCGTGCGTATCTTCGTGCGTGTCTTTGTGTGTGTCTTCATGTGTGTGTCTTCATGTGTGTCTTCATGTGTTTCTTGGTGTGTGTGTGCAGTGGAAGCAGAACCCCGACCTGGAGGAGTCTCGGGTGCAGGCGATCGCGCTGTCCCAGCAGGCCACCATAGAGCGGGAGAGGGCACGCGTGGAGGTGGCCTACAGGGATGTACTGCACAAGCAGCAGACGGTGAGCAACCCTAACACACACACACACACACACACACACACACACACACACACGTTTAGGTGGCATACAGGTATGTACTCCTCAAGCAGCAGACGGTCAGCAACACACACACACACACACACACACACACACACACACACACACACACACACACACACACACACACACACACACACAGAAATGTAGAAAAAAAGCAAAGGGGGCGCTCCCCTAGTGCACCAAATTGACTAGAACCTGGCCTTGAATTTCGCTTTAACTTAACCCAAGTATGAGCATGATTCATGAAATGTCCTTCCCCTCTCTGTGTTTTTTTTCCCCTCCTTTTTTCCCTCTCCCCCCCCCCCCCCCCCCCCCCCCCCCCCCCCCCCCCCCCCCCCCCCCCCCCCCCTCTCGCTGCAGCTGATGATGTATGTGCAGAAGGTGCTGAGCAACCGCAAGGTGCAGGAGCAGCAGCTGGCCATGGCCAAGCAGGGGCTGCTGATGAACCAGCTGGCGCTGCAGAACGGCATGCTGGGTACCGGCAACCTCAACCAGATGGAGCTGCTCAACCTCTACCAGCAGCTGCAACACATGCAGGGCATGCAGGGTGGCGGCAACCCGGGGCCCTCCAAGGGCCTGTAGAGGAGACGGGGACCACGGCAACGGGGGCAGAGACGGCCGACGGAGATGGAGACGGGATGGGACAGGAGGGGGCGCGCACCTGACCCCCCCACCCACACGCCTGACCTTTAGTGGAAGCCCTCCCTCCTCTAGCTGCCGCCAAGCCCCACGACCTGCCCAGCCTGCCCTCTCCCTCCCTGCTTTGGGGATGGTGGTGGGAGGGGAGGGGAGGGGTGAGGGGTGTAGTTCGGGTTATGATACCTTTTTACCCGCTGCCTAGTGCATCCTTCTGGTGCAGGCAAGGCAGAGAGATGCAGTGCAGCAGCGTAGTACAACCACCCCCTCTACTCGCCCTCCCATGTTCAGCCCATGTCTGCTGTTACTTTTTTTTTGGTTCTTATATTTTTTTTAACACCACCACCCCACCCCACCCCCTTCCATTCTCTCCAAACCAGCCTCCATAGTTCCTTTTTGAACCCACTCTTACAGGGAGATGTTCATTCACTGGGGTTGTTTTTGCAATTAACGTTACAAACAAGAAGGAAGCGATTAAAGAAAGTTGTGTACATAAAGCCGTAATGTTATTTCGACTTTTATTCTTTTCTTTTTTTTTCAACATATTTAAGGATAATAAAAATTACCTGTTCCTCCCTAAATGCTTTGAAGCATTGCATTTGTAAAGTCCCCCAAGCAGAGGGGGCAAAGTGTATTTGTTTAAAGTTATTTTATTTCTTTATTTTCTCTTTTTCAGTTTATTTTTTATATATATTATTATATTAATATGAATATTCACAACCGTACAGACAAAAAAAATGCCTAACTCAACATACGTGGGACCATAGTGATGCTTCTAACAGATTTCTATGATGTTAAAGATCTTAGAACATTCTTCTTCCAATCCCGTAGTTCTACTGTCATAGAATCCTCCTTTAGCTCTACAAGCGAGGAGGTGGCCGCTGGGGCCTGGCGATTAACCAAATCGGGGCACTGGTAGACAAACTCATCCTCAACTTACGTCAAAGAGAAACAAGCGTTGGCCCGACAATGTCTCTCCATATTATTAGGGGGAGAAGTGTTTTAGAATATCATCAAAAGGATAAGATCAAATGAATCAAAACATACCCTGTAAAGAAATCCCGTTTTTCTGTAATTCTTGAAGGCAAACATGCACTTTCTTTCAGTCGCTCAACAAAACAAGACGAAATAACGGAATGCCTGCTATGTTTGATCTGCTAGCCCAGGAAATGATCTGTTTTTTTCTCTCTCTCTTTCTTTCTTTCTTTTGTAACATGGACTATTTCTTCTCCTTGTTGTAAAATGTGTAAACCGTACGCTTTTCCGTGTTTCGTGTGTGATGTTATCCTCCTCCTCCTCCTCATCCCCTTTTCCTGTTTTTTTCTTTTATTTTATTCTTTCTTTTTTTTCTTTCTTTTTTTGGCCTCTCCCGGGCTCCGTAGTGCAGTCTATCTAAAGCAGTGGGTGCTGCTGATGCAGATGATGCAGCCCTGCATGTCTGAGTGTGGCCTAAAGATTGGGAGGAGGTGCTCATTACCCAACCTCTTTTGCTAACACTTTACTTGACGCCGGTGTCGTATGCATGTCATTACAGTGTCATAATGGTGTCATGACGGTCATGATGGCTAAGTCATCAACCATTATGACGCTGTAAGGACATGCGTATGACACTGGCATCATGTAAAATGTTAAACCTCTTTCACACTTATCACCCCACCTCAAGCCGCAGCCGCAGCCCCTTAGGGCCCTCAACCCCAACCCCAACCCCCATCCCCTGGCTCATGACAGGCCAGAAAGTGGGCACATACAGTTAAAACCCTGTTTCTACATTGTCTTGTTTTCTTTCAGGGGAGGGCCCGTGGTCCTCTCGCATCTGATGCTAGATATTACACACAAAAAAGTCGGCTATTTAATAAACCACGGGAGCGCTTAGAGCCCTCCCCTGGTCTCTTGCACAAGTTGTATTTCGATATTAAAAAAATGAAATAAATAACCACCTCCTAGATTAACTTTGTTCTCCTCCCCTCCTCCTTGGTCCCTACCCAGGAATGTTCAAATGGTAGCGAAGAAGAAGAAAAAGTCAAATGGACACACCTACACGCACACATGTTTTTCGCCATTAAAAAGTTCTGCTATTTACTAGACGCGCAATTTAATTGATATTTCAATAAAGTGACCAAAATTGTGAACTGTCTTTCTCATCCTTTACTATCCGTTTGCTGTCTTAAGTTTCTTTGCACAATCCAAATAACACCCATGTCTAACTATATATTTAGAAAGTGACCAAAGTGAAAAGGTCACAAAGGTCGTTGAAGCTTCAGATTGGGTTTTTCCAGCCTTGCTAGTGCGAGTAACGCCCAATTATTAATAACACTTAGGTTAGAACTACAGTAGTTATAGCCTGATTATCATCGACTTTCAAATCTCTTTGAGACTTGGTCTGCCAAGAGCATAACAATGAACATTTCCCGAAAGGCATGATTGACCCGCCTCCCTTGGTTTGCAACTGTTTTTTTGCTTCCCGACAAAGTGGGAGGAGTTCTCGATTTTTCTGGAGCTCAGAAACGATATTTGTATTGCTCCTGGCCTGACTAGAAGCAACGCTGAAGGCGTTGCGTCACTAGGAGGGCGCGGCTTGGCTACAGTAGTTATTGGATACTCCTTGGTGAAATCTGAAAAAAAAGGGGGGGGGGTGTTAGTCGCACTAGCCAAGCTGGAGCAGTTCACTTTTAGCGCATTCAGGCCGACTGAGAACCGTGCCGGCGCCCGTTCCCACACCTAATCACGAACCGGCCGTCGTGTTCACAACACATATTTTAGCGTTCGCGAACTGGAACGTTGGTTCGCAATGCGAACCGCAAAATACTAGGTTTTTCTCTGCGAACCGTGACAACAGCGCGGCCGTCAGTAGGTTCATCCGGGTAACACAGTCACGTGTGGAAAAAGTTCAGAGCCCGGTATGAACACGGGCGGTTTGCAGATAAGCACTTAAGCAGGGCTGATAGCATTCAGGCTCCATGCCTGATTTCAGGCTTGACAGAGTTTGCAAAAATAAAAACATTGATAATAATTAGCCATTAGGTCATTCTTATCTCCGAAAGTGTTACAGGTTCAGGGTTTTCTTCTATCAGGCTTGAGTAATGGTCATACACAGGCTATTAAATGTTTGAATAATGTGTCAAAATAGGTCTACGTTACATCACTATGCAGTATCTTGTCGTCGTCGTTACAGCAGGGGAAAAAGTTCAGGCTCAGGATTTTTATTCACTATCACCCCTGTTTAAGTGCCGAACGTAACTGGTGCGAGCACCGGCTCCAGCTCCGTTCTGGTCGGCCTGAAAGCCCTGTAGCAACCCAATGTAAGTAGGCTGCCGGATGTGAGTGCCCGGATATCCGCCCGAGTATTTACGTCTATTTTACCTCAGCTACCCGATTTCGGTCGTGTATTTACGACAGTTTAACCTCAGCTACTTGATTTCGGTCCGATTTGAGTCTGACTGAAGATGGAAGGGACATAGGTGCCGTGCGTAAAGAGCCCACAGCACATCGCCGTTTCGGCGACAACAGGGAGTTCCTTGATCTCCCAATCAAAAGAATAGGCCCGGTGACCAATAACATCAAAATAATAACAATTATATATAGGCCTAAATCATATATAAACTGTCTCAACCGGGCACCCAAAGGGAATCCATCAAAAGATAACGGCGTTACTTTCTCGTCGGCATTATTTTGTTTTTATTATCCAGGAGGACTGAGCTGAAAACTGCAGCAGTCACCTTCCACAGTTCTAGCTGCTCTGAAGCACGTGCGTGTCTAAGCAAATCATCCTGCCCATTCGCAATGTTAAATAAAAAGTTTTGCACAAGACTATAGCCTAAAATAGATACACTGTCACAGACAGAATAGCCCGTTTCGGAAGGCATTAAAGTCACGAGTTTACCAAGTCTATTTTACTCCTTACATTAGTGAAACATAACATCAGGATATCCTACAAGTTAAAAGAATTATCTGGGCATATCCTTCTCTCTGAGTTGGAAAACAGCAGCTATGCCGCATATTGTGTAGTATTTGGTGGTGCAAAAACAACACGCGAAACCATGCCGTACATTGTGCCATTATTATTGGTGATACAACAAAGCCAGATTGGTGAGACCTGCCTAGTACATTTAAACATAGCCTACTCATTTGATTGTGCCATGTACATTTAAAAGTGTCAATGCAGAATTAAACTGGGCGCTGAATATAAATATTGGAGCCATTCTCCCTCTGTGTCTAGATACAGTCAGAGGCGCGCGCGCACGCTCTTATTTCTGTATTATATTAAAATATCCCAAAACGGTCACAACATCAGAGGACCTTCGTGGTGGAGGATAGCCTACTTGCGGCGGGGGCCGAGACCGAGTTGTTACGGGACACTCTTAATATTATTTAAGGGACAGACCATGCTCGATACTACCCGGTCTAAATGTAGCACTCGAAAAGTTATGCCACATATTGTGCAGATTATTTGGTGATGCCAACCACACGTGAAACTAGGCATATTGGAGACTACATCATATAATTTAGAAATAGCCTATTCATTTGATTGTGCTACGTAAACTTAAAAGTGTCAGTAGGCTACAGAATCAAACGGGACACTGAAATATTGGAGCCAGTAACTTCGTGTCCGATGGATATTGTGCAGATGTGTGTGCGCGCGCACAACTAATTTCTCTCCCATCTCTTTGCTAATCAAGCCTCCGATCTCCAAAAAGACACGGGCACTCAGGATAACTGTTTACACGAGCTGTTTAAATAATGTGATGCACGTTCTTCATGACATGGCATGGTTTGGCCACCCTAAATTCAACATGACTGCATTCGCACATATCGTTTAAACATCCATGGTGGAACTGCATTTGCACATATCGTTTAAACATCCATGGAAAATATCCTAAAACGGTCACAACACCAGAGGACCCGTGGTGGAGTGGTGAATATTTGCGGCGGGGGCCGAGGCGAGTTGTTACGGTAGGCTACAATCATATTATAGAAGGGAGTCAAGGGACAGTCAGGCGACACAGCGCGACTCACATAGGGTAGCTGTGGTGCCGCAAAGCATTCCTGATGGTGGAAATGAATGCAAATGCATGCAGATACTCGGGCGGATATCCGGGCACTCACATCCGGCAGCCTACTTACATTGGGTTGCTACAAGCCTTGTAGCAACCCAATGTAAGTAGGCGGCTGGATGTGAGTGCCCGGATATCCGCCCGAGTATTTGCATGCATTTGCATTCATTTCCACCACCTGGAATGCTTTGCGGTACCACAGCTACCCTATGTGAGTCGCGCTGTGTCGCCTGACTGTCCCTTCTATAATATGACTGTAGCCTACCGTAACAACTCCCTTTTTTCATATCCAATACTTGCACATTAAGAGTGACAATTCCATCATGGATGTTTAAACGATATGTGCGAATGCAGTCATGTTGAATTTAGGGTGGCCAAACCATGCCATGTCATGAAGAACGTGCATCATTATTTAAACAGCTCGTGTAAACGGTTATCCTGAGTGCCCGTGTCTTTTTGGAGATCGGAGGCTTGATTAGCAATGGGAGAGAAATTTGTGCGTGCGCACACGTCTGGCTGTCCACCGGACACGAAGTTACTGGCTCCAATATTTCAGCGTCCCGCTTGATTCTGTACTGACACTTTTAAGTTTACGTAGCACAATCAAATGTGCCTAGTTTCACGTGTTCTTGGCATCAATCTGCACAATAGGCCTATGCGGCATAACTTTTCGAGGGCTACATTTAGACCGGGTAAAGTATCGAGCATGGTCTGTCCCTTCAATAATATTAAGAGTGTCCCGTAACAACTCGGTCTCGGCCCCCGCCGCAAGTATCCTCCACCACGAAGGTCCTCTGATGTTGTGACCGTTTTAGGATATTTTCATATAATACAGAAATAAGAGCGTGCGCGCGCGCCTCTGACTGTATCTAGACACGGAGGGAGAATGGCTCCAATATTTATATTCAGCGCCCAGTTTAATTCTGCACTGACACTTTTAAATGTTATGCCCAGATATTCTTTTAACTTGTTGGATATCCTGATATTATGTTTCACTAATGTAAGGAGTAAAACTCAGAAACTTCCCGGGTGCTAGCTACATTTAGACTGGGTAAAATCGTGACTTTAATGCCTTCCGAAACGGGCTATTCCAGTGTCTATTTTAGACTATAGCCTAGCCTTGTGCAAAACTTTTTATTTAACATTGCGAATGGGCAGGATGATTTGCTTAGACACGCACGTGCTTCAGAGCAGCTAGAACTGTGCAAGGTGACTGCTGCAGTTTTCAGCTCAGTCCTCCTGGATAATAAACACAAAATAATGCCGACGAGAAAGTAACGCCGTTATCTTTTGATGAATTCCCTTTGGGTGCCCGGTTGAGGCAGTTTAATTTTCACACCCAAATCAATTGTTTTTTAAGTTATAATTTCATTGTGTATTTTTTTTATTATTATTTTGATGTCACAGGGTCTATTCCTTTGATTGGGAGATCAAGGAACTTTCTGGTGTCGCCGAAACGGCGATGTGCGGTGGGCTCTTTACGCACGGCACCTATGTCCCTCCTTCTGTCAGACTCAAATCGGACCAAAATCAGGTAGCTGAGGTTAAACTGTCGTAAATACACGACCGAACGCGAGTAGCTGAGGTAAAATAGACGTAAATACTCGGGCGGATATCCGGGCACTCACATCCAGCCGCCTACTTACATTGGGTTGCTACAGCCCTTGAATCCAAGTATGTCTGGCTGCGGACTGTAGCGCCATATCCCTGTCGGCCATCTTGGCCCAGGCAGCCCATCCATGTCCCTGTCGGCCATCTTGGCCCAGGCAGTCAATGCAATCATGTTGTACGGTTAAAAACCCATCTCCCTGTCGGCCATCTCGACTAAGAATCGTTAAAACTACCATGGGACATTTATTGATGCATTTAACTGACGGTTATTGTATTGCAGGATTTTGTTTAAGAGTCTGTTAAAATCCACTAATCAGCAAAATAGGCCTACTTAAACATTAATATTTTACTTTTTTTTGTTTAAATCATGACAAGTTTAGTGTACACAAGTCCTACAATGTTCAGTCTTTAAAATTCACGGCAAAGAACCTTGAAATAATGAGTATTGTTGCACTTACCTTTGATTAATCACATAGGCTGCATGTTAAACTAAGATAACCCAAATATAAACATAAAATGCATCTTTCTTTGATTTAAACTTGTCATGATAACAAAGGGCGCCCAAACATCCACAACTCCCGGTAGATAGGTCTACTTCTAGCAGATATTACTGTTTAAAGACTTAGCCAAATGGAAAAGACAAGGGAAGGCCAAAGTAGCCTATGTTTTCAATTGGTTCAATTAAATCAAATTTGTTTATTAGACAAACACAGTTTTAAATCCACCAAAGACGGACCAGGACAATCAAACAAAACAAAAAAAACACAAAAATAAACTTTTAATTAAAATATGAATAATTACATATGTGCAGACATTTAACTATGTGCACTCTCAGCCTCTGAAGCATCTTATTTGTTAAGATAAGAAAGCAAACACAATACTAAATGAAAACAACTGAAGTATAAACGTGTACATAAATAAAACATTTACTACACATTTCCAAGAGTGGCTGTTATTCTGATATCATCCAGGAAGACCGTAATGGTGAGATTAGAAAAGAACATTTTCTCAACTGGAGTTGTTTTGGAGTGTGTGGGAGAGTCAAAGGAAATGTTGGGAGTGTGTGTGTGTGTGGCTGGGTGTGTGTTTGTTTGTTTATGAGTGTTAGCCGTTGTAAATCGAATACAAACCCACAGGCTCAACTAGCTTATTAGGTACTTATCTAAACACTGTTGCACTGAAATGCTGACAATATTTTGGTAATAACAATTAATTCGCCTCGCATCTTTGTTTCAGTTGGCCAAGTGGTTGCTTACCGCAACACCACTAGGTGTGCGCAAGTTCATTGCACTGCCAGACACAGACCTTGATACCAAAACTTTAGGGAAAGTGTGAGTGTTAGGGTGGGCACATGTTGCCAGTACGGCCTGGCAGTCCTTCGAGAAGTCCTCCATGTCCTCTTGTATTTCGAAGTCGAACACAAAGGGCTCCATGTCCACCTCCACTCCTCTACCCGTCCTTTCAACCCTTATTGGTCAGCAGTCACTGCACAGCCTGGTGGATGTCCGTCAACAGCAGGAGCTCATTCTAAAACAAAACCATTCAAGATGTGTTAATTGTAGACACATACTGTGTCTCAGAGGGTAGGTTTCAGTGTGTATGGCAGATTGCAGGGATGTCAAACTCAGGCCCGGGGGCCAAATTTGGCCCGCGGAGTCATTTTATTCGGCCCACAAAGTCATTTCAAATGTGCATTACAGTTGGCCCACACACCATTAATGTATAGTGTATGAAAATGAAATTTGGTGTCACAGGAATATAAGTGGGCACAGGCCAATGGAACAGCTCACACTAATATGCAGCTCAATATTTGCAGTAGTGGAATGCATTGGCACTGCCCTTACAATTCGATTACGATTCAGGAGGTAACGTGCATACTTTTTCAATACATTGATCACTTGGCCATACTGTTCAACAGTCTGCTTTCTACGGCATAGACCTACGGCACGACTCTGCTATGAACTAGGTCAGGTGGCTACTGTTGCACGAATCACTGGTGTATGAAAAAACTGTGATAAAACGGTGAATAAACAAAGATTTTTTTTGTATCAAAATGGTGTCACTAAAGAAAAAATACCTTGTTTTTCAAAAAATAATACCTTTTGAGGAAATGTACAACTTTTAATGCCATTAAATTTTGGCTTTTTAATTTATCACCTTTTAATACTTTTTACAACCCTGCATACACCCTGAGTAGTGGAATGCATTGGCACTGCCCTTACAATTCGATTACGATTCGGGAGGTAACGTGCATACTTTTTCAATACATTGATCACTTGGTTGCATTACGATACTTCACTAGGTTGCATTACTCCTTCATACTATGCAAATGCTGCAACTGATCACCTTGATCTTGTGATTGCTTTGGGTGAGGGCTGGGCAGAGTGGCAGGCTGGCTGCGGAGAGAGGATAAAAAAAGAGAGAAAAAGTTAAAGACGCGATGGAAAAGTCCAATCGTCATTATGGCACAGCACACATTGAAATGACATTAATGCTGCAGCCCAGTTGGTGCCCCAGGGGAGCATTGCAGCAGAATGGTACCATGTGCAGGGTGGGAAATGGGGAGAATAATAATTGTTAATAATCACCCTCTCCACTTTGGCAGGTTGGGAATAAAACTGACAACATTCAGGGTACAAATCTGACTCTAACTTACCCATGACTGTTTATCCTTTAGACTAAGTAATTAAAGGACCAGTTTAGTCAAATTCAACATGCAGTTGTAATGCCCACACTACCCTGGACTGTGGTTTTTTTCTTCTTCAGCCATTTCCAAGATCCTGGTCATTGTAATGGGGGCAGCGCTTTGTTTACATTTCAAAAAAACATTTTTATTTATTCCCAAAAACATCCAAAAGGTTGTACAACATCAGCAGACAACTAGCAAACAGCAATACCGTTTGGGAAAATATTTGGAGTAGGCCTATGTTAATTTTGTTTAAAACGTAAACAAACTCTGCCCCCATTAGAATAGCTCATGTCTCGGAAAGGGCTGAGTCAAAAAATGTGGCATCACCGGGTACTAACAAGTCAAGGGTAGTGTGAGCGATACAACAGCATATTGAAATTGACTGAACTGGTCCTTTAAGAATTAAATAATCTTATTTGTGGTTAGGAAGTGTATATGGGTTTAAGAAAGAATTACATTAATTTTATTTCATGGGTAAGCCCATCTTATTCAGGTGTTTGTCTCACACCAGAAGTGTGGACTGGTTATGGAGATTTTATGGGAATGTACATGTTGTGCAGTTGGGTGGCATCATTGGCAAGGTAGTCATTTCACTTCATACATAAATAAATACATGCATAATATAAAATAAAATATTAATTACCAGACAGTCTTACAACGTTTCTCCACTGTATTACCAGGCAATGAATGAGGGATAACCATGTCAAGCCTCACTGCAGTGGTTTCTGTAAATAAATGACAGACATTTGAGTTAATAGATGTATACTGTGATAACAAGAAAATAATGGGAATGACAGGTTTGACAACTTAAGACAAGGTTAGACAGCATAAGCAAGGTTCTCTCATCACGTTTAGACGAGAGTCTCTCACATCACGAAAGAGCCTAAAGCTACCCCTTCTCCCTCCCAGCGTGTTTATCAGGCGGTGTATTTTTCATTTTACAGAACATACTTCATCTAGTGCTAAACAATATCAACAAAGGCCATCAGAGGACTGCATACGACAAGAGAATGCTAGAGCTCTAGTAGATTCCGCCTTAGCTTTTCGTGCTTTCTGGCATTCAAGCAGACTGGCATTGCATCTTCTTAACATTGAAACTTCAAATAAGAAACACTACACACCTGTTCAGACGCACAAAGCACATCAGTGGGATTTGCCAGGCACTCTCATCTACTCCTGAAAAGGCAATGATACAAGAAAATGCTTGAGACATACTCCAACAACAGTATATGTGCAGTAGTGGAATGCATTGCCACTACCCTTGCAATTCGATTACGATTCAGGAGGTAACGCTTCATTTCAAATCGATTCAGTCCGATTGTACGATGCATTGCAATGCATTACATTTCTACTGAAAGCATTGCACATTTTTATCTGTCATGAGGCAGTACAAGCAGTCAGACACTGAACAACATTTTATTGGCTGCTGTGTGTCCTGCAATCCTCCCGTTTTCAATGCTTGAAGTGCTTTCATTTAATGTAAAGTTCATTTACTCCAGAAATGCCCACAGAAGTAATTGAAACATTAAAAAATATGCCGCATCAATTTGGGCATTTTCCTAATTGATTATTGTTGACATCACTAATGTGCAGGCACATTTGAAATGTCATATATGGGTAAAGAGGGTGTGTGAAATTGAAGTGCATACACACCGAATTTGGCCCTCAGGCAATGACTTTGACACCCCTGGCATATTGGTTATGCACTGGAACATTGTGCTCAAAGTGCATAGGTGCGCCATCTGAGACACAGCGATACTGTATAACACGTCACACTGAATTACTATTAATAAGTATAAGGGCCAAATGGAGTTTGGTATGCATACTTTTTGAATACATTGATCACTTGGTTGCGTTACTCCTTCATACTATGCAAATGCTGCAACTGATCACCTTCATCTTGTGATGTTTTTGGGTGAGGGCTGGGCAGGGTGGCAGGCTGGCTGCGGAGAGAGGATTAGAAAAAGACAGAAAAAGTTAAAGACGCGATGGAAAAGTCCAATCGTCATTATGACACCGCACACATTGAAATTACACTAATGCTGCAGCCTAGTTGGTGCCCCAGGGGAGCATTGCAGCAGAATGGTACCATGCGCAGGGTGGGGAATGGGGAGAGCACTTGTTAATAAACACCCTCTCCAATTTAGCAGGTTGGGAATCGAACTGACAACACTCAGGGTACAAATCTGACTCAAACTTACCCATGACTGTTTCCTTTAGTCTAAATAATTAAGAATTAAATAAGCTTATTTGTGGTAAGGAAGTGTATGGGTTTAAGAAAGAATGGCATTTAATTTATTGTATGGGTAAGCCCATCTTATTCAGGCGTTAGTCTCACACCAGAAGTGTGGACTGGTTATGGAGATGTTATGGTAATGTACATGTTGTGCAGTTGGGTGGCATCTTTAGCATGGTAGTAATTTCACTTCATACCGGTGTAAATAAATACATGCAGATAATAAAATAAAATAATTGCCAGACAGTCTTATAAAAGTTCTTCCACTGTATTACCAGGCAATGAATGAGGAATAATCATGTCAAGCCTCACTGCAGTGGTTTCTGTAAATAAATGACAGAAATTTGTGTTAATAGATTTATACTGTGATGACAAGAAAATACTAGGAATGACAGGTTTGACATGACAACCTAAGACAAGGTTAGGCAGCGTACCGGTAAGCAAGGTTCTCTCATCACGTTTAAACGAGTGTCTCACATCACGAAAGAGTAAAGCTACCCCTTCTCCCTCCCAGCGTGTTTATCAGGCGGTGTATTTTTCATTTTACAGAACATACTTCATCTAGTGCTAAACAATATCAACAAAGGTCATCAGAGGACTGCATACGACAAGAGAATGCTAGAGCTCTAGTAGATTCCGCCTTAGCTTTTCGTGCTTTCTGGCATTCAAGCAGACTGGCATTGCATCTTCTTAACATTGAAACTTCAAATAAGAAACACTACACACCTGTTCAGACGCACAAAGCACATCAGTGGGATTTGCCAGGCACTTTCGTCTACTCCTGAAAAGGCAATGATACAAGAAAATGCTTAAGACATACTCCAACAGTCAACAAAAAACGAAGCCACAAGTTGCTAATCAGCTACCTCTTTAGCACTCTGTAAACAAATATGCATGACGGTTCTGTTGTATTAATGTGTCCGCATTATTAGTGCCCATATACTAAAAATGATCGAAAAATAGCCATTAGTGTTGATATGTGACATTTAAAGCACCGTTGATTGGCTATGGTTTGTCGTTCACCCCTGAGCTAGCTAAATAGATTATTTAGCTTTCAAGTCCGACTTTCACTAGTTCTAATTCAAGTGCAATTGAGAACGACAGTTACAGACGATTAAACTATAATCTGCCCTTAACAAGTTTATCAGTCCCCAGCAGATTGTTGTGCACCACGTACCAATACATATCATAAAGCCAGTCAACTTACATGTCTTCAAGTTCTCACAAGACGTCTTCGTTGAAATTTCTTCTCCAAACCCAACTGATGGTTTTGCCGAGTAAGCATTCTTCAGATTTCTAGAGCGATTTACTTACTTTTTACGTGCCTAAAGATACGCTTAACAGCCAAAACAAGTTATTTATGTATACATTTTACAACCTCCTAGTCCCTATAATTGTATTTTTCTGTAAAAATGTACTACTGGCCCGGCGGCCGCGGTAATCTGATACAAAATGGCCGACAGGGATATGAGCGCGGGCCGCGGGGGAGAGGGAGGAGGGGGGAGAGAGATATCCCGCTGCAGTCCGCAGCGAGACCCACCTCCTCGAATTTGCCTCATGTCCTCATGATGCTATGGAGGGATGTTTGGTGGAGCGAATCAGACATGCGCTGCCTTTGTCACCTGTACCAAAAGGTCAACCTGCTGTTCACTTCTATATTTCAGTCTGGTCACCCAATTTGTTTCCCCGTTTCCTGGTGAATTCAATTTATTAGCTCAATTCCACAAGTCTCCACAGAGAAATAAAGACTTTGGTAACCTTGGTTGCTTTGATCGCTTTTCAGGTACATTTCTCAATTCTCGCCAGTCATCGCTAACTACGAACCCCAACTCCATAGAAGTTGGGACACAAGGTAAATTGTGAATAATAACAAAATACAGTCATTTTCAAAACGTCTGATTCTTACATTAGATAGAGAATGGCACAAAGAAAACATACTGTACCAGAAATCAAAACAGACCAATATATTGTTTTAGGGGATTTATGAATGTGTAAAAACCACGTCCCAAAAGAGTTGGGAAGGGGACAATAAAAAAAGGCAGCAAATGTCGAGGAAGACTAAAAACAGAAGACAACACTTGACAGTTAAATGCATTAACCGATGAGTGATTTTATATATATATTTTTCAAAAGTCAGTGTTAATTCCTATCTTGGACATGATTTCACCAGCTTACATGGGGAGTGTATTCCTTGTCATGTTTTGCAATGTTTTCCTTTCTGTAGTGCTTACAATGTGACAGGTCTTGACCAAAAGTCCGCCATTTTATCACCTGATCGTCCTTATGATGGAGTTAAACTGTTCAAACATAGTGGAGAATGCAATTTGTCCTTACTATGTGGCAGTAATTGAAGATCTCCCTTCAAAATATAATGCATGAGTGGCTTTTCATGCTGTTTAAAGTCCAATTATATCATTCAGCACTGTATTTAACTCTAGAGATGAGTGAGAACAAATTAACCAATGCACTACTGCACCACCCCTATGCCATCATGGAGGCAGACTTTTGAAATTAGCACTAACACAAGTCGGATGGTCCATTTTCACTGTAGCACAGGATGTGCAAGACTCTATTAATTTAAAAAAATAATAAAAAAACATAATTGACTTCTACTGACTTCTGTAAGCAAAGGACCGTTTCCCGTCTTCTTGGTCTATTTCAAGTGAGCTTGGGTGCATAGGAGAATTTTAAACCCCTCTATCATTTGCACACATGAATCATTCTTAATATGGTCAATTTTCAATAGCCTAGCTGTAATTCTGAGTAAGACTACAGCTAATATTCATGATGTCATGAACCTATAGGGTGAACTATGGTAAATTGGGACACTTTTGGTAGATCGCAAAAAAAGTTTAAAATACACCAACATTTAGTAATTGTATGTCTTCATATGGGTCTTGGGTACATTTCCATGTAGGAATTAGTTTTTGAAGTATGATATTTTATAATATATTAACATTTAAAGACAGTGAGACACCAACTTCGTTGTGAGAAAATGCTATGGCAATTTGGGACACCCTTTAATGTAAAATGGGACAGTCTGTTTGAATATCATTATTTTTGCACAAACTGAAGAATAATATCGTTTTTCTTAACAGTAGACTAGGATCTTAACTATTTAAAAAATGATATAACATCCCTGAAACATTTCCATTTCAAGAGAATATTGAAGGAGTATGGCATGTGTGACTGTGGCCATGGCCATTAGCATGTGGGATGCATATTACAATACAGGCCTATGGCGTGCTAATATGTTATGCTAACAGCTAACAGAAGCCCATTCTGTTGCTATGAGAAAACTGTCCCATTTTAGCTTAAAATATTGTCCCAAATTAGCTCACTCCACTATACTTACTAAAAGTATGTCTCCTTAATAAAGTAAAGACAAATGTGTAAATGTTTTGATATTGAGTTAAACCTTTAATAAAAACAACATATATTTCAATCATATTTTGTACCATATAATCACTAATTCAGCCATAATATCCTTATGATCTGATAGCATAATCGACATGTCAGCTAGCTCAACTGACAAGTGTTGAATCCACTGTCACTTCAAACCTTTGCTCATTTCTTTTATGATACTTAACACCAAATAAAATTATTGTTCCTTATACATGACAGTTGCAGTAACAATATTACATCCCATTTTGTGATTGGCTGCTAATATTTAGAAAGAAAACAACCCAAAACCTTATTTGTCCCACTTTGGCTGATGTCCCAAATTACCTTAGTTCACCCTACAATGATTTTAATCACAAAAATGTGTTTTATATACACTCAATCATGGTAAATCAAACTGAATTCAAAAATATATGTAATAACTATGGTAATATTTTTTAAAATGATAGCATTTTGATTTTATTCACAGTTTACCAACTTCACCGGAGTTGGGGTTTGTACAATAGCAACTTCGTCGGTTGCAGTGCAACCAGGGTTGCCAGATGAGGCTGATTTCCAGCCCAAAAAAATCTCAAAACCCACCTGGAAGCACTATATCCCGCCCAAATTCAATTGATTTCTATAGCCAAAACGTTTTTTTCCTCAAAAATCAATTTCTTCCCGCACACAGCCATCCTAAGCAGCCCAATTGGGCGGGAAACTGCCCAGTCTGGCAACACTGAGTGCAACAATTTCCCATCTGCAGCCAATTAAGTTGCTAACTGGTTACAGGAAACGGGGTCCATATCTGTAGCCTTCGTGTGGTAAGACTAGAAAATATGGATGAAGGTTTAATTAGCCTAGCCACACCCTTCTCCCTTGTTAGCAGTTAGCGCTAACAAATTGCAGTAAAGTGTCTTGACGGGTTCACTAATGCAGCCTTAAGTGGTGCTTAGTGTCTTAACACTTGTGTGCTGATTTATGATTCTGTTTGTAAATTTTGTCAGGAGGGGGAGTTGGTCATATTTCAGGCCTCCGTGACAAACCAGTGTGTGTGTGTGGTGGAGTGGTTACCAGGGAAACGGAGTGTGTGTGTGCATGTGTGCATGCATGCTGTACATACCCCAGGGGTGCATTTCTCGAAACTGTAGTTGCTAACTACGTTAGCTACTTTGTTGTTTGCAATGCAATTTCCCATTGGCAACTACCCAAGTTGCTAACAGGTTAGCAACTACACTTTCAAGAAACAAACCCCATACCAGGTTCTGACGAGCTCACACACATACACAGACGAGGAGTGACGGAAACAGGAGCAGACAGACTTAACACCCTCCCTCTCCCATCGGACACACACACACACACACTGCCTCCCTCTCTTTCTCTCTCTCTGTCTTTCACTTAAACACACACACACACACACGTGTTTATGCAAACATTGCAGCCACCACGTCCTCTGAAGTCTCACACACCCCACCTTCTATCTGTCTCTGTCTTTCTTAAGTTTCTCTTTCACACACAAACCCACACATGCACACTGACTTTACAGTCCCTCGAGGGGTTCCCCCCCCCCCCTCTTTCTCTCTCACACACTCTTGATTTTTGTTTTACTCACGTACACAAACGCACTGTACACAGTACACACATATTAAATGCGTACTCAGGCTGTCGGCTTCGCCACACTCTCAAAGTCCTCAATCTTTCATCTACATTTTCTCTTCTCTCTCTCTCTCTCTCTCTCTCTCTCTCTCTCTCTCTCTCTCTCTCTCTCTCTCCATCTCTCTCCCGCTCTCTTTTGGGTGCACACACAGTATTGTTTTCATTGCTCTGGCTGCCAGGGTTTTTCCCCATCTCCTTGTCTTTTTCGCTCGCTGCGCTGCAACACCCCAACTCCAGCTCCCCCACCCCCACCCCCTGGGGGCAAACTCGTGCTCACAGCTTGTGCCGATCTGCCAGTGGAAGAAAGCATTACAACTATTGCACATGTTGAAATGTTGATCCCATCCCCTTCCTTAGCTGCAGTCTGCCACTCGCTCAACCTCTCCTCGTCGTGCGTGTGCGTGCGTGCGTGCGTGCGTGCGTGCGTGTGTGTGTGTGTGTGTGTGTGTGTGTGTGTGTGTGTGCGCTTGTACCGTACCTCTTAACCTTCCAGCCCCACTTCTCCACAGCGCTACTACCACCACTCCTTCCATACTCCTCCAGTATTTCTCTCTCTCTCGGTCTGTCTCTGTCTCTCTCTCCCTCTCTCCCTCTCTCTCTCTCTCTCTCTCTCTCTCTCTCTCTCTCTCTCTCTCTCTCTCTCTCTCTCTCTCTCTCTCTCCTTCTGCCTGTCGGCTAGAGAAGAGTGGGGCCCTGTCACACAGGCCCATGCTTTCCCCCTGCCATGTCTTTTCTCACACACTTGAGCTCACACTCCCATCACACTAACAGACACCTCTCTTGGTCACACATACATACAGCACACACCTTGTGTCTTTCTCACACACGCATAGATACACACATCTCTCGTACACAGCTTCTCTCTTTTCACACACACACAACCCCAGCCCTTGGCAGGCGTGTCGAGGCAACTCTACCACACACGTACAGTACACACCTTGTGTCTTTCTTTCTCGCACACGCATACACACATCTCTCTTACACAGCTTCTCTCTTTTTTTACACACACACACACAACCCCATCCCTTTGCAAGCGTCCCAGGCAACTCTACCACCCATGAATATGCATGGACGGACGGACGGACGGACGGACGGACGGACGGATGGATGGATGGTGGATTAGTGGAGTGAGAGCAGCGTTGGAGGGGTGACAAGATGTCCCAGCAGCATGCCCAGTAATGCAGTCACTCACTGGCTCTCCTCCTCTCCACTCCTCCCTCCCTCCATCCCTCTCTCCATCCGTCCATCCCACCATCCCTCTACTCACACCAGGCAGCAGGGCCGTTTCAAGGTATTATGGTGGGCCCTGGGTAAAGAGACCCAATGACCCAATTCTGGGCCCCATCTCTTATTGTGCCTTGGGCAACGTACCTTGTTGTCCTTCCTTGTTAGTGTGCCTGGAGAGGCCAGAGTTTTGCACTCCGACGGCGGTCTAACGCTCACTCACACTTGAATTACGAGTTGTCTGCAGCAAGAAAGCAGATGCGGACCTTGCAATGTGTCTGCATGTCTGTGCCAGCCCAGCGCCCATGCCATGCTGCGTGTGTGCGCAAGTGTGATGCCATTTGTTTGGGGTAGGGGTTGAAAGGCGAGGAGGAGTCATCGCGATGTCTTGCCCAGTTCTAATATTACTGCAACAGTTGCTCTCTTTTTCTTGCTCGTTTTTTTTTTTTTTGTCTGTTTTTACTTGGTGTGTGTTTTTGGGTGTGTAGCCTAAAGGATGGTGTCAAATGTTGGAGCATCTGTAGGCAGCAGCAGTTGATATTTTTTTCCGCCATAAAGAAAAAGTAGAATGGAGCCTTTTTTTGACACCTCCGTTTGTCTCGATTTTAATGTTAAAGCTATTTTTACCGTTCTGGTTTTGCCCGCCGGCCGGGTTTGATTTTGTGTCAACACTGGGACACTAAGATGTCTCAGGTGTGTGTGTGTGTGTGTATGTGTGAGAGTGATTGTGTGTGTGTGTGTGTGTGTGTGTGTGTGTGTGTGTGTGTGTGTGTGTGTGTGTGTGTGTGTGTGTGTGTGTGTGAGTGGTTGTGTGTGTGTGTTCTGCACCGTGTGTGTGTGTGTTCTGCACTGTGTGTGTGTATGAATGTGTGTGTGCAATAGATGTTCCTCGTTGCCAAGACCCATCACTTGACGTCAGACGGCAGATCATCATGCCCAGGTAAGGTCCCTGGAGAGAGGCGGATCACTCTCGTGTCAAGCAATCTGTTCTTACGGCTCCCAAGGAATTCCGCTCTCACCTATCTCACCGGGGCAGCGAGGGCGTTCGTCAGAATGACACTCCTCCAGTGCCGGAACAATTGCACACAGGGCCCAAGGGCAAAACACTTATAGGGCCCCCACCACAATACAAGAGTGTCCTGGGCCCAGGGGCAAAATGCCCTGCTCGCCCTCCCTATAGCTCCGCCCCTGACACTCCTCCCTGTCAACATTTTTTTGGAAGAGCCGAGATGCAGAGAGTGGTGAGGTGGTGGAGGTGGAGGTACTGACTGAATGGAGGGAGGTTGAGGTGGTGGTGTAAGTACAACACAGCTCCGGGTTAAGGTGTTTAGACACGTTCCCTCAGTGGTGTAGTCTACCTTTTTGTGGTGGTGGGTATACTGTATATGAAGAGTTCAGATGCAAAACCCCCTAAGTGCCATTTCAGAAAATAATCTTAATTCATTTTTATTTAATAAAAAGCTATCAAAATTGCATATTTTTTAACTTTATTTATGTAATATAACTATTTATATGTATTATCAAGTACATGAATGTATACCAAACCAACAACTGGGTTCTCTAAAAATATAGAAGTGCAGGTCTTCAGAAATGGAGTTAGGGGGTTTTGCATCTGAACTCTTCATATATCCCCTTAACCCATTTTAGCCTAAGCCCTTTTTGGGAAAAGGTGCCCTCTCCCTTTTATCTCACCGTTCGAAGCACATAAAAACATGACATGAATTGCATTTAAGAACCTTCATCTAGCATTACAATTCAGCTCTAATATACCCACATTTTCAATAAAACAGCTCAAATCTAAAGAACCTGAATGCAGGGTATATGTCGCTCCAGGACACAATGGGTTAAGACACGGCATTGTAAATTAGCTGTTACCAGAATGGCAACGACCTAGTCGTAATGTATAACTAAAGGCCCTGTGCACTGTCATAGTAGTGTAGTACTATAGTAGTTAACTTTCAATGTCTATTACAGCGCGCCTCAGGAGGCACGGCGTGCATTAAGGGGCTACTTGTGCTATTCTACAAACTCCAAATAATGGATCAATCCATTTTAGGTGGGTATGCTGAAATCCCTGAAATGTTGAGATGGGTGTACTGTGTATACCTGCGTTCTACGTAGACTACACTACTGCTCTCTCTCCTTCCCAGCCGTGACTGGTGTGGCCATAAGACATACAGGGCATTTGCACATGATTTTTTTTCTTTTCGGATTTTTGGTTCCTCCCCTCGATTCAGTGGTATCAGTCCTCATGCCGCTACAGCTGACCTCTGAGTCAGATTAAAAACATTAATTTTGCCTTTTGTCAAAATAGCTCGTAAGAGATGACTGAAATTGTTGTAACAGCACGCTTAATCGTCTCTCTCAATGCCTGGTGGACTGGTCTTGACTGAAAATGGGATTTTTCATCCCAGCCCACCGTAGGCCTATACGGTATGCTATTGTAGTGTTTCCCAAACAGGGGTACGTGTACCACTAGGGGTACGCGGGCACATCTCAGGGGGTACGCGGAAAAAATGTAATAAATATAAGGAATATAGTCACATTGAGCATGAGTGAGAGAGGCACTTATCATATGACAAAATGGCTTAGGGGGTGCGCAGGGCAAAAAAGGTTGGGAAACACTGCACTATTGCATAGGCCAGGGGTTCCCATATTTTACCATGACAAGCCCCCCCCCATTCATAATGAACGTTTTATGGCCATGAAAAGTTGACATTGTTAGGACTGTTTTTGTCATTTTTGTCACTTAAAGACAAAGTCATACAATGTTTATGACATTGACATGTTTTTGACACATGCATTATGACGATGTTATGACACCGTTATGTCATATGACGCCGGCGTCAAGTAAAGTAACAGCCCCCCTTTGAAACTTTGAAGACCACTGGCCTAGGCCATGTGTGTTGCACATTTTCTCTGGCCTGAGTGGGGGGAAAAAAAACTTGCGCTCGCATCAGAACGGTGGAATGTAACGACGAAACTCGCATGTATCAAGTTTTCACGTTAGAATGTTTCCCTTATTTGCGTGATGTGAAGGATTACGGCACTAAAAGACCACACATGTAGTGGCATGGAAGAACCTTTTGTTTGCCGTTGTGGAAAATTCCTCTTTTTCTGCTATATGATGAAGTAGGGACAGTGCCAGTTCGTGTTCAGATCAGACTTCAAAGAGTTAGGCCTACAGAACCCAGAAAAAAAATAATCTAAGGACAGCTTGTATGTAGTTGTGACAGCATGAGAAATGGTCAGGCGTAACTGTACTCGGAGGCTTCGTTTTACAGTGGGGATGCGTACACTCCCCTTGTAGTAGACATGGAAACATTTATGCAATTTGTTCACCCTTCTCAGGTGAGGAGAGGTGAGCAGAGATGAGAACTCCCCCAACCCTAACACACACACACACACACACACACACACACACACACACACACACACACACACACACACACACACACACACACACACACACACACACACACACACACACACACACACCTTCTCACAAAAACAAGGGAAGTGTGTTGGGGAGTGGAAAACATGTTGATTCACATAACTATGGTGCCTGGTGCATAAATCAGAGTCTCTTATCTCTCTTTTACACACACACACACACACACACACACACACACACACACACACACACACACACACACACACACACACACACACACACACGCATGCACACACACACACACACGGAGAGAGACTTGGGCCATCCTGTGTACAAGCTTATCATATCCCTCCCTCCAAAGTAATACTGTGTATTACATCTCAAAGGAGATCAAAAGACTTGCAAAAGTGTAGGCCTTTCATTTCATACTGTATGTGCACTTCCTCCCGCATTCACTCAGCACAAAGACATCCACTCAGAGTATACAGTCGACATGACAATTTTATTGTCGATTCCGTTTCAGTTGAAAAGTTTTTTGATAGCAATTTTTTGTGTTTTTCCATTGTATATTTTCAGTAGAATCTACAGTTTTGATAACTTCAAGTTCAATACAAAATAAAGTCTTTGCAATAAATAAATATATAGATTTATATTTATACTTTATATGTAGAAAATAAATATATTGTACATCTCATAAATAGGTTCATACATATTTACACTTCTGTCACTTGCATTTGTTTAATAATGTTCCTGACAGGATGAACATTACAAGTCACTCTCATGTCCTCACCACCAACAACAAAAAACGGGTTCCTATCTTGTGTGTGCCCATGAAACATTGACCTGTACCTCAAACAAATGGCTCTCGTTTACTCTCTCAGGCTCTGCAAGTGTTGCCAGATGGAAAATGCTGAATTATCGCACCAAAACCTCAAAATTATCGTTTTTTTGGGAAGTAATTATCGCACAAGACCCAAATTGTTGTTTCAAGACATCCAAATGAACTGAATGACAACTGTAAAATTATCGCACATCATGTTTTTTTTATCGTACAGAGGACAAAATGGACAAAATTATAGAGCAAATACGATAATTATCATACATCTGGCAACACTGGGCCCTGTCGACTTTTATTCTACCCCTCGTTAGAGTTTTTAGCCCAAAAAATCTCTCAAAACTACCTAGACCCTGACTACCTAGAGCCTGAGGAACATAATTCCCGCCTAATTTGAATTCAATTCTTTTGATTTCTAAGGCCAGATATCTACAGGAAAAACCCAACGCAATACCTGTGGGGGTTTTTTTTACCCGCAGATGGTCATCCTAAACAGTCCAATTGGCTGGGATGGGAAACGATCCAATTTGGCAACCCTGTGGCCCTCCCTTGCCCCTCCGTCTCGGGAGATATCAACACCGCAACTCACGGCCTGTCCAAACAGAATGCCACTGTGGGGCTGTTGGTTCACCCAGCTCCTCTCTCTCTCTCTCTCTCTCTCTCTCTCTCTCTCTCTCTCTCTCTCTCTCTCTCTCTCTCTCTCTCTCTCTCTGTCCTCTCAGCCCTCCCTCCCTCCCTAAATAAGAGATGCTTGCACTGGGAAGGACCAGGAAGAACATTCTTGAAATTCCGTCTCCTTGTTGATGTCTTAAAAAGCAACTGTGTAATCTCGGGCCCTCTCTGCCTCTGCTCTTGGATATGTCATGTCATGTAACACAAAATTACATCTTCTCTCAGTTTGGGTGATGCAGAATTTTGGGCAAGAAAGGCACAAATGTTTTGGATTGTTTTTTTTTTGCTACTTTTAGCTGCTACCGTCTAAAACTTACTTCCAAGGACAAGTCAATGAGTGACATTCATGACTGGTCTGGTTTCACTGTTTCTTTGACAGCGCTTTTGTGCTACACACAAGCCCAGTGGCTACACCAAACTGGCATGATTCATTCATTCTTTCATTTATTGTGTGAGAAAGTTCAGGATCCTTCTACAATGTTGGGGAAGCTGAAGTGAAGAGAAGTGTGTGTAGTAAGTGCTTCTTGACATCTCCTTGTGTCTCAGACTGAAGATGCAGGTCTTTCTCTCTCCCTTATCTCCAATACTTCCATGTACCATTCCAACACTATTTCTCGTCACCCTTGCACTTGGAAACAACATTTGTTTAAAACCAGTTTCCATGGTAACAGTACCCTGAAGCATTCAAACTATTATAAACACACAGTCCGTTGGTTAATGCCATGTCATATCGCTGCATCTTGATTCATAGCCCACAGTTTTAACCCTACGTCCACATTTACAGACTTACTGCAGATAGATTGTCCACTTATCCTCAGAGCACCTCAGTTTTCGTAGCCCAGAGGGTAGGGAGTCTGGGACCCACACAGGCTGTCTTTGGTCGTCTGAGAAACTGCCTCAGCACCAGCAACCTCGGGAACACAGAAGGGGGAAACTGAGTTCAAGAGAGCCCCCATACAGCTCCTTGGAGGAATTCCTAATACATGTCAAAGCGGCCTGTGATACCCAAGACTTATGAGCTGGGTATTAACTTGTAAATGAGTGATTCTGAATCCCAGGTGTAGTTCTAGCCCCGGGTCGAGTTCTACCTCTGGAATTTTTGAGAAAAAAAAAACGAAGCAATGTTTATACAATGACAGGGAAAAAAGAAAGTACTTCACAGTGTTCACAACGTACGTAATGCTCTGCTATGCTATGCTATGCTATGCTATGCCGTTATAGCCATTGCCCCTTAGCCGATTCTGTACATTGTGCACTGTACTTAACAATGAGTTCTGGAAGTAAATACATAATTATTTTAGGCTACTTAGCTACTTTGTGGACCAGTGGAGCTGACCTTTGACCTATGAGCTTTGACCTTCGACCATGTTGTCACGTTTTTGATGGTCGCAGTGATGCCGAGGCTGAGCAGCGTGCATGCCCACTGCGACCCGCGTGAAGCGTCCTGGTTAGGAATTTTGTCCAGGACTCGGCACATGGGAGTGACTACTACACGGCATTTAAGTCACATGGTGTTAAGTCATCGCGCCCCACCCACTTCTCCTTGGGCCTGGGACAACTGACCACTTTGCCCCCCCCTATGTCGGCGTTCCTGGTCACGTCCTTTACTCCAAGCAAACAGGTGCTGTGGTAGTGGCCACCAGATGCCTGGTCATGCTCAGAAGGGTTCATCTCCCCACACTGGTCCAGAGTGGTTCATTTTTTTTCCCTTTGTGTCAGCAAGAGTGGTTTCCTTAGTTTATTCCCCCCGCCCCCCAAATGTCACAACATAACTCCTCCTCTCCTTGTTTTCTTTTCTTTCTTCTTTTGTGCCTGCCACCTGATTTGAAATTCAGGTGATCGAGTGGTAATGATGACTGCCACCTGGCCCACACCATGGCAATGCGGTAGTCAGTCGATTCACTTCACTCCTCCGCTCCAAACAAGAGCATTTCCTCCCTCCACCTGCTGTGTGTGCCGGCGCTTGCCACCAGCCTGGGAGAAGAGAAGGAAGTTGGGTTTTTTTGTTTTGTTTTTAATGTTTGAGCCACATATTGATGCGAAGGATGGACGTCGGAGGCAAACATCCTGGAACAAACACACACATGCACACACGTGCGGTCTGTTCTGTTTGTTTATCTGGTCCACAGGAAAGGGCCTAAAGCCATGGATATTTTAGCACCAGGAGCGGAGGATAAACACCAGCCAGTCAGCCAGGCAGCCAGACCGGACGGACGGACGGATGCGGGGTTCAGTGGTGGATAGAGAAGTAGTGATTGAAGATGGGGGGATGAGGGGAGAGAGGTGGAAACATGCAGGATCGCCATCTCCTTCCTCCGACAACAGTGCCTCCCCCCCATGCACACTGTTCCGCGACCACGGGGGTTTGTTGGGATAAGGAGGAGGCGGTAACAAGCGGGATCCCAGAGCAAGATCTATGATCCAGATCCACCACTTAGTCCGTCGTCCTCTCTTCTGACGACGTCGCCTCCGTCTCCACCTCCACCTCCACCTCCTCCAGCTCCAGCACCACCACCCCCCTACCACCACCACCAACGTCTTGCGGCCGCCGCGGCCGTGGCGCTGCCCATGGCCCAGGCCCTGTGTTCGGTCACGTGGGCTGGAACAGGTCCCTGTAGGCCTGCGGGATCTTGTCGATCTCCACGGGCCTGGGCAGGAAGTGGGTGAGCTTCTGGTGCTTCTTAGTCCTGCCGCCCTCGCGCGGCGAGCCGTCCTTGTTGAGCGCCACGTAGTAGTAGCGGCCCGTGTCGGCGTGCTTGTAGAGCGTGGAGGCGTACGTGTTGTACCAGTTCTCCTCAAACTGCTCGCGGAACACGCACTCCTTCGTCAGCTTCTTCTGCAAGTAAAGAAAGACGAGAGAAACAAAAAACACAAAAAAGATGAAAATAATGACGATGGGAAAGAAAGAAAGAAAGAAAGAAAGAAAGAAAGAAAGAAAGAAAGAAAGAAAGAAAGAAAGAAAGGAACGAAAGAAAGAAAGTGGACATGATTTAGGACGTGTAGTCAGAGGACCCAATAATATTCACCACATGCTGGCTGGTGTTCACCCGTGATCTGCTGCCTCTTTGGGATGAGCTACCAATTGGCTGTTTGCATAACCTTAACCCCCTAGGGTCGCTACTCCAGTGCTTTGTAGTGGCTTGGTAGCTAGGGCTGTCACAATATTCAATAAGTCAAAATATCGAACAATATGTTTCTACAAAGCATAACTTTTTTGGCCACGATAAGTTGTGTAACACT